>NC_139697.1:4332080-4337080 GCF_964188405.1 Protomyctophum parallelum
GGCACGGTAACCCGAAACGGAAAGAAAAGCACAAGCACACCATTCCCGGCCGAGCCGCACGTTTCGATGTATATATTGTGGGGCTTTGGTAAACCGTGCGGCCGGCCATAGACGTCAAAGTTTCGTGTCTTGATTATTACGATTATTAAGTATTGGTTGCGGATTTCAACCTGTGTTTCTGCCATTGCATGGCAGGCACCCAGAAATAATTGAGTTGTTTATTCTGGGTGCCTGCCATGCAATGGCAGAAACACAGGTTGAAAGCCCCACAATATATACATCGAAACGTGCGGCTCGGCCGGGAATGGTGTGCTTGTGCTTTTCTTTCCGTTTCGGGTTACCGTGCCGACGTAATTCGCAATAAACGACGCGAAAAATGCCCCATGCAAAGTCAATGGGGAGACGCGGGTAAAAACAGAAAATTACACGTTACTTTGGAGCCACATTGCTCTGGCATACTGTTACGTAGAAACACGATTTAAACCTCAAACAGCACACGAGGCCATCGACTTTGTTGTGGTTCAGACGGAATTCGAATACGTTGCACGGTTTGCCCGCTACCGCAGTTCAAAGTGTGTGTGGTCTGAGCAAAAATCTCGACTCGCAGTGTCGCACGCCCAGAGAGAGAGCGGGTCAGAGGGACAAGACATTGTGAAGACTGTAGCGAAATTCTCCGAACAAATCGTCCTCACGGCCAAAATATTCACTTTACACGCATGGGTTTCGGTAATTTTGTAGCCACACTCGTCCTCTTTCACGCAATGTCACAACCACAGCCCAGATTCATACGGTACGTGAACTACAGCCCTGAAAGCGACAGGTGTACCATCATAATGTGTCATACAACTCCATGTTAAATGCCAGAATGAGTCAGCAATTTTTTCATCACAAACACAATTTCTTAACTCGCTCTCATAACCACGTTTTTTATCGTACCAATACCACGATCGCACACGGCGTACCTCAATGTCTCGGGTCACTCACGGCGAAAACAAAAATCGCATTTGACGTTTACTTTTTGCGATAGAGCAATTTGTTCGGACATACGTTCTCTCACTGAATCAGTGTGGTTTTAACTTTCAATAGTGTTTGCATTCGCATAGACTAGCCCTAGCCCAGGTGAAATTGATACTTTGTTAATGATTCAAGGTCAAGTTGACCACCTCTCAAACACGCGCACACACGAACGCACATGCACGCACATGCACACATGTGCACGCACACACACACATTGAAAGAATGAAAGTCAATGGAGAAAATTGGGGAAACGCGTAACTCTGTCATTTCTCGACCGTTTCAGAAGCGGGGCGGCTCGCCGGAACCGGGCCGCGCCCCTGAGCGCACACACACACACACACACACACAAACACACAAACTCTGTCTTCCTATTGGCTGGCCTTTACACAGCTCCAACTATTGTTTACAACATGCTACAGCCTCAAACTTTGGTACATGGACGTAGACCATCAAGAGGAACAAGCTGTAATGGCTTAATTGCTTAAGCCCCGCCCCTCTGTATTCCTATTGGCCGGCCTTTACACAGCTATAACTTTTGTTTGCAACATGCTACAGTCTTGAAACTTGCTCCATGCACTTAGACCAAGTTGACCACCTCTCACACACGCACACACACGAACACACATGCACGCACACACACACACATTGAAAGTCAATGGAGAATATCGGGGAAACACGTAACTCTGTCATTTCTCAACCGTTTCAGACGCGTGGCGGCTCGCTATAACCGCCTGAGCTAAACCAAATGGACCCTTACAGCTCAGACATCTTAGCATGTTAGCTTGTTAGCATCAGCATGTTATCATGCTAGCATGTTAACATTATCATGTTAGCATTAGCTTGTTAGTATGCGAGCATTAGCATGTTAGCATTAGCATGTTAGCATGTTAGCATCAACATGTTAGCATGCAAGCATTATCATGTTAACATGTTAGCATCAACATGTTAGCATGCAAGCATTATCATGTTAGCATTAGCATGATAGCATTAGCATGTTAGCATTAGCATGTTAGCATGTTAGCATTAGCATGTTAGCATATTAGCATGTTAGCATATTAGCATGTTAGCATTAGCATGTTAGCATTAGCATGTTAGCATGATAGCATTAGCATGTTAACATTAGCATGTTAGCATGATAGCATTAGCATGTTAGCATGTTAGCATTAGCATGTTAGCATTAGCATGTTAGCATTAGCATGTTAGCATGTTAGCATTAGCATGATAGCATTAGCATGTTAGCATGATAGCATTAGCATGATAGCATTAGCATGTTAGCATGTTAGCATTAGAATGTTAGCATGATATCATTAACATGTTAGCATGATAGCATTAGCATGTTAGCATTAGCATGTTTGCATGATAGCATTAGCATGTTAGCATGATAGCATTAGCATGTTAGCAGCATGTTAGCATTTTAGCTTGATATCATGTTAGCATTAACATGTTAGCATTATCATGTTAGCATTAAAATGTTAGCATGTTAGTATTAGCATGTTAGCATTAGAATGTTGGTGGCAACGTAATGCGCAATAAACTAAGACAAAATACCCCATTGGAAGTCAATGGGGAGACCTCCTGGCTCACATGTAACCAAATGGACCCTTCTGAGAGGCTAAATGTCATCAAATGGTGGTCCGTGGCTCAAATGCTGCACAGACTTGGCGAGCTTCAGGCACCCAGTAAAATTTCTTGAAATTTTGTTTCTAGTATGACTTTCTTGTTCTCATTTAACCACATGAGTACCTGTCACCTTAAGTTGAGTGATGTCATTTCGTTTGTTCTGATAGGCTTACCTTTAGGCCAGACAGCCTACAAAAAGGATGCTTTCTCATTTGTGTTCTTAAAGATAGCCTGATGAAGGCCGCTTAGGCCCAAACGTTGCTGTTTCCCTGTACATAAATGGTGGCCACTGCATTTGAAGACAGTGGTGCGGTTGTTTTTCCTTGTTCATTTTTGGGGCACCGTACCCTCTCCTGCGCACCCGTCGCCTGTAGGTGTGCAAAAGCTTTGCTTTTCATAAATACCAAAGTTTGCATTTGTATAACCCATTGTAATATATATTACGCCCAACCTCTGATGTCTCACGTTTTGTTTTAAATGCTAATTTTGGTCATGGGTGCCGTGGTATGGCCGACACTGGGCCCTGGGCCCTGCAGTAATGTAAATTGTAAACCAACCAGAATCTCAACTGAGAATACAGGTTCTGTTTCCAGATAGTACAGTCACTGCACCCCCCGGAAATGTACTTCTAATCAGTGTTTTCTTATTGGAAGAAATGTGCTGAAAATGATGAGCTATGATAAAAAGTTGTCAAAATGTCCCACCTACCTCAAAAGCCCCTTTTTGGTATATATGGCTCTGGCGAAATTGTGTAAAGGCAAATATTAATTCACTAATTACTCTTAATACTTATTATTAATAAAGTACTCTTTCTGTAGCCAAAATTCTGAACGATAGCCTACCTCAAATCGGTGAAAATTGTATATTCAGTCAGTATCAGCTATACATTTGGAATAAATGAATGACTGACTGAGTGTTCCAGTGCCTCCATTATCAAAATAATCGATTTTCACTATATCTCAGCCAATATTGCACTTAAATGAACACATAAGGGCCCTCATTTATCAATTGAGTGTAAAATCTGCCACAGATTCGAGTGCAGGTTTCGTAGTACACCCACGTCGCCACGGCATTTATAAAGTGATCGCAAACAGCTGATCCTTCCGCTTAATTTCGTTCCGACGTTAATAAATGTGACAGCTGAAATCTATCTGGCACGACCTATGGAATCAAGCCTCGCCCTCGTTTTTACGACATGAACAACTGCAGTACGACCTTGGAAACCATAGTTACATGAGTCAAGTCTGAAGTCAAGCCTTCCTTGCCTTGCTGACCGCCACACACACACACACACACACACACACACACACACACACACACACACACACACACGCAACTTGCAAGCAACTGTCACTGTGTGTTAGTTGTATATGCAATTATTAAAATGTTTATTCATTTAATATACAACAAGATTAGTGAACGAAAACCTGAACCTGCATGTGATTATGTGAAGCGTTAATTAAATAACATTGCTCACGTCATTGGAATGAGTTTGGAAACGCACAGCCCGTGACAAATGCTGTTTTGCAACTCTGCATCTCCTCCTCCGCTCCTGTTCTGTCTGTCTCTGTCACTGTCGTGACCTGCATGCACGTTTATGACATTACTGTATATTAGGCTGCATGCCTCGCAGCCTAAACCTTATGTGGTAGGCCTACTGGTGGTAGGCTGTAGTGGTGGAGGTCCGTGAGTTAAGTTAGCACCCCGTGATTATCCATATGACGGGGAAAAAAAGATGCGGTCCCCACTTTGCTGCCTCGGCACTGTCGGCATGTCACATTTAGTGGCATTCGAGTGTGTCGGTTTATCCTTAATTAAAAGGACGAGACGTGAGAAAGACATGGCTGTAGACTTACTTATCTGCGAAAAGAAAAGCTTTCACATAGTTTAATACATACCATTTGTCCGACCTCCCATTTGTCCGAGGCGGAATTATTATATATATATATATATACCGATATGTGTGTATATCTACAACAATATCTCGTCAGTCATGAAAGGGGAGTTGCGACATGCGATTTTATTAAAACGACTCGTCAGATTCCTTCAACAACGGCTGCGTCATCTCATCAAAGGTAGCCTAGAAGGGGGTGCATACACAAACTCTGGGAACAGCATGCTCTTTAATTGAGAGGCCTACAATATAAGAGGCTAATACGACTTAACTATACCGAACCCCAGATGCGCAGCGTGTCCGTGCATTACTAGTTGTTTTTTCCCCCAGAGAGAGATATCAGAAGCGAGAGTGGTACAGAGCGTATGTTTTCACAAGCAGAAATAAAGCAGCCCAATTGACAGTGAAACCAAACATAACAATGGCATAATATCAATATTATAGCCTTTAGCCTATGATAGGCTATTAT
>NC_139697.1:4339580-4507326 GCF_964188405.1 Protomyctophum parallelum
TCACAACAGCTCTAAATGCCGCTAGTGATCCATTTTGTAGACAGAAAAAGGTAGAGTAGCTAGAGAAGCATTTAAACACTGGAATCATATATATATATATATATATATATATATATATATATATATATATATATATATATACACCCATATGTGTGTATATCTATACAACAATATCTCGTCAGTCATGAAAGGGGAGTTGCGACATCCGATTTTATTAAAACGACTCGTCAGATTTCTTCAACAACGGCTGCGTCATCTCATCAAAGGTAGCCTAGAAGGGGGTGCATACACAAACTCTGGGAACAGCATGCTCTTTAATTGAGAGGCCTACAACAATATAAGAGGCTAATACGACTTAACTATACCGAACCCCAGATGCGCAGCGTGTCCGTGCATTACTAGTTGTTTTTTCCCCCAGAGAGAGATATCAGAAGCGAGAGTGGTATGTTTTCACAGGCAGAAATAAAGCAGCCCAATTGACAGTGAAACCAAACATAACAATGGAATAATATCAATATTATAGCCTTTAGCCTATGATAGGCTATTATGTATTGTAGGCTATTATTTATTATGAGAATATTGCTATGCGTCGCCTTCGCTATATACGCAGTAGGATAGGATACATACGCATGGCCAATGCGGCTCCGTTCAGTTTATCTAATCCATTATGAAATAAAGAATAGATTAGGCCTACAACAATATTAACATTCTCTTTAATCAGTAACATGTGGGCTATAACTATATCAGATATTGTTTTATTCAGAGGCAATAAATGGCTCTCAGCCAGCTATATGGCTATATAGGCCCATCACACACCGCAGATCTATACAAGCTAACTAAATTTATTTTTTCTATGAACTGTCTGTCTGTCCGTCCATCCATAGCCTATCTAATAATAGCCTATTCATACGTGTATGAAACCAACGCGAATGATTAAACTGCGTCGCAGCATGCAGCAGCAGCAACTTATGGATGGTGTGTGTGTGTGTGTGTGTGTGTGTGTGTGTGTGTGTGTGAGAGAGAGTGAGAGATTTATTCGGCATTTGAGCCATGCGTAAAATGAAACCATTGTTTCATTGTACGCTCTCAGGAGTTAAATATCTAATATGGGTCCATTTGTTTAACAAATTTGCATTATTTAGCTGCATGGGGTCCACCTGAAACCCTACTGTAGGCCTACTGCCGCATATAGCTTATTCCTATATATATGGCGCATATTTATTTAAATTAATCTAGAGCTATACACCTGACCAAACGCGTTTGTGCTTGTGTGCGTGCGTGCGCGTGTGCGTGTGTGTGTGTGCGCGCAGTGTGCGTATGCGATCACGTTTGGAAAGGTGGAATGTGCTTCGGATTTATACCATAGAGTTAAGATTTATACTCGCGCACCGAAAATAGGCGCTCCATACAAGCTCACAAAGCAATGACTTAATAGCTGTGTAAACATACAGAAAGTCTGGGTTCAATATGGGTCTAACAAGGGTTCATTAAGGCTCAATACGCAGCGCACCCCCCTGAAGAGGTATACGATACGAGTGTGAGCTATACATTGTATTATCAATATAGCACTCAACTCAACCAGAGATTGATTTGTTTCAATCCTTATGTGTAGGCCTATATTGGGAGTCCTTATAGGCCTACTGTATATGGATACAGCTACCCAGAATAAACCATCTTTTGCGCAGGCTGCAGTGGATTTACTTTAAGAAAGAGATCGACTATTTTCGGTGAAGACGTTTGTTGAAGAGGGAAACAACATAGCAGAGCAAGTACAGAGCCAAAGTCGGCAACCATCAACTGTACTGGCTTTAAGGGGTTAAATGTGCAGTCGAAATACAAAGTATATGAAAAAATACAACAAAGGTGTCCAATTGGCTTTGAAAAATGGCATTTAGTATTCCAAAAGAAAAATACAAAAATATTCTCATAATAAATAATAGCCTACATAATAGCTGGAGATTTTAATTCTGATATCTCAGATAGAAAATCCCTTTTTGGAAAACACCCGATTCATTTCTGTAATGAAAGTAATCTAATGTTGTCTAGCAAATTATTTTTTACCAGATAATAGTTTTACTTATGTGAGCGAAGCATGGCACACTACATCGTGGCTCGACCATTGTGTGTGCACAGCAGCGACGGCTCCAGACATTTGTGCATGGGGGAGCTATGGGGGGGCTGGTTTTTTTTTAGCAGGGGCTACTGGATTTTGGCAAAAAATATGAATATATATATACTACGACAAATGGCATTCCAATGATTCAGTGGTCCTAGTTTATAGGCCACATAACTTAAATACACATAATAAGTGTGACACAACAATGCAAATCATTATTGTCTGCATAGTGTAAATGGACGGACACACACACACACACACACACACACACAGACACACACAGACACACACACACACACTAGTGTTGTCACGACTCACGATACTGGATTTTCAACTTCGATATGATATTTGGAAAAGTATTG
Organism: Protomyctophum parallelum; assembly: GCF_964188405.1. Taxonomy (NCBI): domain Eukaryota; kingdom Metazoa; phylum Chordata; class Actinopteri; order Myctophiformes; family Myctophidae; genus Protomyctophum; species Protomyctophum parallelum. Next base: position 4,342,059 of record NC_139697.1, read on the forward strand.
ATATTTCGATACCATTTTCGATACCACGCAACCACGGCGATTTCTGAGGGTTTAACATTGTAAGTACAAATTAAAGCTGTGCAGTATTGTGCACTTTCATTGTTTTTAAAATGTTTATTATTTTTATTATTATTATGCCTATAATTATTATTATTTTAGGTTTATAATCCATACTATGTATAATAATATTATTATGCCTATAATAATAATAATAATAATAATAATTGTTATAGGTTTATAATCCATAGTTACTATGTATAATATTATTATTATTATTATTATTATACATAGTAACTATGGATGATGTCAACCACATCATCTTGGTTTCTATTCCTATCCTTATTCATAACTCTAGTTGATGTTCTATTCAGATAGTATTCAATGCATCATGGCCAGCATACTCAAACTACTATTATTATTTTAATATCCGGAATCCCCCCGCGCATGCACGCACACACACACACACACACACACACACACACACACACACACACACACACACACACACACAATTCAATTCAATTCAAAGGGCTTTATTGGCATGAGAAAACATACGTTTACATTGCCAAAGCAGAAGGAACAATACAACAATACAGCAATACAATCAATACAATCAATACAAAAAGTATGTACATTTGAAGGTCAGAATCTTCAATAGATCAAATTCTATGTACCCAGGTCACTCGATGCAGGTATAGTGCAGGAATATACACAATGCTTAGTCTTTAGGGTGGTTGTGTTCCATTTGATATCCTTCTCCTATCACAGCAACTCACAAATCTTGCTGCTGTGTTTGCACATTGTTGTACTTCGCCCAGCAGATATGGGATTTTTTTGTCGTTGGTCATGTTTTCAAAATCTCTGTGTGTGGTTGTAATCAGTGGGAAGTATGTGTCTCTGATGTCTTGGTACAATGGACAGATGGTTAGGAAGTGTAGCTCGGTTTCCACTTCATTTTGTGTGCAGTGAGTGCATAGTCTGTCTTCTCTCGGGATACACGTCTGCCTATGACGTCCTTTCTCGATCGCGAGACTGTGCTCACTGAGTCTGTACCTAGTTAAGATTTTTCTTTGTTTTGGGTCGGTCACGGTGCTCAGGTATTCTGCCACTGTGTATTCTCTGTTTAGGGCCAGATAGCATTCTAGTTTACTCTGCTTTTGTGTTGCTTCTTTCCAATGTGTCAGATAGTTTTCCTTTTGCTGTTTTATAATTTGGTTTAGTCCAATGGGTTTTCTATCTCGTGGCTCTGTTTGTGTCCGGAGTTCCAGGGCCAGGTGGCTGAGGGGGCATCTCTCTAGAGTTTCACTGTGTGTGAGTGCCTTGTTATGGAGTGCATCTAGGTCACTTTCTTTTAGGTGGTTGTAGAACTTAAGTGCTCTCTTTTTTATTTTGATTATGAGTGGGTATCGTCCTAATTCTGCCCTGCATGCATTATTTGGTGTTTTCCGCTGGGTACGGAGAATGGATTTGCAGAGTTCTGTGTGTAGGGTCTCGGTTTGGTGTTTATCCCATTTTTCAAGGTCATGGTTTGCTAAAGGTCCCCAGATCTCGCAACCATAGAGGGAAATTGGTTCACACACACACACACACACACACACACACACACACACACACACACACACACACACACACACACACACACACACACACACACACACACACACACACACACACACACACACACACACACACACACACACCGATCCTGTTGCAACGTTAGCTTGCAAGGTTGTGTTTACTGTTGATAGCTTTAGCAGCTATCGCTAACATGAGGAACGGCAACAACAAGTCCTCTTTGGCTCTCCGTGTTCATCGGATTCTTTATCTTACATAAAGAAATACGAGCGACCTGTTAAAGAAGTTAAGAACACAGCGGGGGGACAGAAGTCACAGTGACAGAACGAGACAGACTTGTACTGAGCGTATGTGACTGTGAGGCTGTGAGGCTGCGGGCTGAGAGGAGGACTCCCTCCGCTGCTCCGCTCAGGAGGGAGGGGGCTGAGGGAGGGGACTGTACTGTGTGCGCTGGGCACTGAGCATGTCTTAACGGGAGAACGGAGCGGCACTAAAAGTCAGGTTATGGATTATTTCAGCATTCCAAAAATAAAAAGTATGATTTTATAGTAATGGTTTATATAAAAGTAAGTCAATTCTGTCTTTCATATATTTTATTTATACCATGAATATTTTTCATCACAGTTAGGTTTGTGGGCAGGGGGTGCTTGCCCACATCAGACCACATACCTATAGACCCATAGCTATGACTTTAAATGTTGAAAATGTGCCCCTCCTGGCGGCCACTAGTAATACTGCTAGCACAGGGAAACTAGACTGCAGGTCTAAGCTTTCTGAGGAGGATATTGACAGATATTCTGTCCTAACTGACAGTTTATGAAAGAATATTGTTTTGCCAAGTGATGCCTTAAGGTGTTTAAATATGAATTGCACAGACACACATCATGCTGCTGATCTCTGTAATTTTTATGATAACATCACAACAGCTCTAAATGCCGAGTGATTCATTTTGTAGACAGAAAAAGGTAGAGTAGCTAGAGAAGCATTTAAACACTGGAATCATGTAGGTAGGCCAAGACAGGGGGGATGTGTTCGAACATAAAAAAAAAACCAATGCCAGGTTCAAATATGCCCTCCGGCATATTAAGAACAACTAGAAAAAGTGCCCTTCCGGGCACAGGTCTCCACCAGGTTATCCACAGATCCGTGCAGTTAGAGGTAAAAACACTTTTTGGCCAGTTATAGCGCCACCTTGAGGCTGAGTTGAAATTGTTCATGTGGCATTTCGTCCTCGGCCTAGTGGGAATGTGGGTGCACAATTTCACGGAAATCACGCGATGTGTTCATGATTTGCAGCATTTTGTTTGAAACTGAGCACTCCTGTGAACTTTGGAAGCCAATCTTAACCAATCAGGATGGAGTCTGATAAATCTGAAAGACCCGTTTCGTTGAATGGCTCTAGAGAGACTGTGTACCAATTTGCGTGATGTTTGGACAAAATCTGTAGGTGTACTGTGCAAAAACTTGTTTTGCACAAAGCGGCCTCCTGGTGGCGCTATAACAGGCCGTTCTGGAAAGTTTGGGGCAGAGGTTCATGGTTGGCATCCAGGGAGTGTGTGTGCAAAATATGGCATCGAAAAACTTGTTTTGCACAAAGCGGCCTCCTGGTGGCGCTATAACAGGCCGTTCTGGAAAGTTTGGGGCAGAGGTTCATGGTTGGCATCCAGGGAGTGTGTGTGCAAAATATGGCATCGACCGGGTTAACGGTGGCCGAGATTAGCTGTTCACGGACACACGGACACACACACACGCGGACGGACGGAGTGCAAAACATACTCTCCCCACATGCCTTCGGCCTGGTGGAGACAATGAGAACAACACCATTAGAGCTGATATACGCTATAGCCAGAAAGCTTCAAACCAACAACCAGGTGGACTTCTGGAAAGCGGTCCGTGTTATGAACAGTGACACCAAAATGGGTGCCGACAACTTTAGTTTTTTTTCCAACCAAGGTTCATGTTTTAGGTTGTTGTTAGAGAAACTAAAAGTTGAGTGTTAATTTTATTTAATTTGCTGCTTTATTTTGTTTTGGGGATTTTAGCAGTTTTTGACAGGGGGGGCGGGGGCATTCGAGCATGGCGATTTTTTTATTATTATTATTTACTATAGTCCTAATAAACCCCAAGAAATTACATCTGACAAAAGATCACTGCAGGATCTATTGAATGTGACAAACTGACATATTGAGCCTATACACACACACAGTGTGGCTTCCCCCCAGTAGGTAGATCACATTCAGTAGATCCTGTGATCTTCTGTGGTCAGATGTAATTTCCTGGGGTTTATTAGGACTATAGTAAATAATACAAAAATAAATCACCATAAAATGTTGTTAAAAAATACATATTTAGCCCCATGCTCAAATGCCCCCGCCCCCCTGTCAAAAAGAGCTAAAATCCCTAAAACAAAAGAAAGCAGCAAATTAAAGAAAATTAACACTCATCTTTTACTTTCTCTAATAAACACCAAAAACATGAACCTTGGTTGAAAAAAAACTAAAGTTGTCCTTTAATTTTGATCTCAAAGTGCACCAGATTGAAGGATTTTCATTGCAAATTTCATTGCATGGATTTGATCATTGATGAACGAATCCTTTTGCATTATTTTGTATAACCCATTCTAATATATATTGACATTGTTTTTAACTCATTTCCGGGAGTCTGGAGAGACTCCCGAAAATGATCTCGCTTTTATATTCTAAAATTAGCCTATACTGTCAAAGCACTTATTTAAATGGTGAATGATTAAGCCCCTTACGCCTATAGCCTATACAATTGCAAATAAGGCAAGCTGTATGCTTGTCATTGTCACTTGGAAATAAACGTTGATTATGACTGCCTTGACGACATGATAGCCTATCTCTCATGCAGGCAGGCATCACTGACACTCACCCACAGGACTTTAATATCACAGCAGTGCGCAGTCTCACGCCACGCCACTGCGCACGAATGGGTAAAATTAATACACCGCCAGCCCAAACGTATTCCATTCATGAGGCTATCTTTATGAACACAAATGAGAAAGCATCCTTTTTGTAGGCTGTCTGGCCTAAAGGTAAGCCTATCAGAACAAACGAAATGACATGACATCACTCAACTTAAGGTGACAGGTACTCATGTGGTTAAATGAGAACAAGAAAGTCATATAAACAACTCAATACACCCGTGCAAAGTAATACGAAAAAATCATAATAATCCATATTATTCATGACAGTATACAAATGGTAATATTGTTAAAATAAAGTAAAAACATGATCAAGAAACATATTGCAGGTTGAAACTTCATGAAAAACTTTCCCTGCATGTGAAAGAGAAAAGGGAACAGCTTACAAGAGGTTAAAACCAGGTACAAAATCAAATCATCAACAATACAATAAGTTAAAAACTATATGGAGCAAACTGAAGGATAAAAAACAAAGATCAAAGCATGACATTTAATGAAAGTTCATCATTAAGGCCTCTAGGTGCCAATGTTTGGAGTGTGAAGATGATCGCCACCTCTGTGTGGCGGATCAACTTGTTCAATGCCGCAGAAACGTAAAGAAGATATGTCAGTCATGCTTAATTGTGATCATTGAAATGTACCGCCATGGGTACTCTATCATTTCTTCTAATAGAGCTTTTGTGCTCGCTTATCCTTAGCTTCAGTTTCCTAGTGGTTTTGCCCACATAGGCTAGACCACAAGGACAGCGCACTGAGCGCAGCATGTAAATGACGTGCGTGGAAGCGCAAGTAATGACACGGTTGATGGGAAACACTTTGCTAGAGTGTGGGTGGCCAAAATGATACGTTTTGTAGGCTATGTATTGTTGCATTGGGCGCAACTGCCACAGCGGTAATTGCCGTTGGGTATAGCGGGGCTAAGCAGTGTCTGGCTGGCATGCCTTAGTTTGGTCTGCTTGAACAAGCATATCTTTTATGTTGCATTGGCAAACATTGGCACCATAGAGGCCTTAAAGGACAACTTTAGTTTTTTTCAACCAAGGTTCATGTTTTAGGTTGTTATTAGAGAAAGTAAAAGATGAGTGTAATTCTTTTACACTCAGGGGGGCGGGGGCATTCGAGCATGGGGCTAAATATGTATTTCTTTACAAGTTTTATAGCGATTTTTTTTATTTATTATTTACTATAGTCCTAATAAACCCCAGGAAATTTCATCTGGCCACAAAATATCACTGAATGTGTCAAACTGACATATTGAGCCTATGACACACAGTGTGGCTTCCCCCCAGTAGGCTACCTTCATATTCAATAGATCCTGTGATCTTTTGTGGCCAGATGTAATTTCCTGGGGTTTATTAGGACTATAGTAAATAATAAAATAAATAAATCGCTATAACATTTTGTAAAGAAATACATATTTAGCCCCATGCTCAAATGCCCCCGCCCCCCCTGTCAAAAAGAGCTAATGCATGAGAAATGTGTGTGTGTGTGTGTGTGTGTGTGTGTGTGTGTGTGTGTGTGTGTGAGTGTGAGTGTGAGTGTGAGTGTGAATGAGTGTGTGTGTGTGTGTGTGTGTGTGTGTGTGTGTGTGTGTGTGTGTGTGTGTGTGTGTGTGTGTGTGTGTGTGTGTGTGTGTGTGTGTGTGTTTGTGTGAGTGTGAGTGTGTGTGTGTGTGTGTGTGTGTGTGTGAGTGTGAGAGAGAGATTTATTCGGCATTTGAGGGTGTGGGTCTAACAAGGGGGACCACCATGCAGAGGTCCTTGAGGGGGGTTCAGGTGGAACCCAGCTAAATAATGCAAAATTGGTAAACAAATGAATGGACCCATATTAGATCTTTAACTCCTGAGAGCGTACAATGAAACCGCAGCGTTCCAGTTTTGATGAAATCCTAAAACAATGTGAATGAATAAAGGCTACAATGAATGCTTTGTTCCCGCATGGTCAGAAACGTATACATTCTAGTTTTCTATATAAAATGTAATAGGTTCAGAAACCATTTAGGGGCAGGTACCCCAACGACATGAACCTGAATGATTGATTGATTGATTGATTGATTGATTGATTGATTGATTGATTGATTGATTGATTAAAATATTAACAGTATATATAATATATGCAGAAACATTTAAAACGAAAGCATAAGTCAATACGAATTAATAATGAACCTTAATGAACCTATTGAACCCCCTTGTTAGACCCATATTGAACCCAGACTTTCTGTATGTTTACACAGCTATTAAGTTATTGCTTTGTGAGCTTGTAGAGCGCCTATTTTCGGTACGCGAGTATAAATCCGGCTACATGGGGCACAGCCTGGCATCCGAAGCACATTCCACCTTTCCAAACGTGATCTACGCATACGCACACTGCGCGCGCACACACACACACACACACACACACACACACACACACACACACACACACACACACACACACACACACACACACACACACACACACACACACACACACACACACACACACACACACACACCCCCCACCCACACGCACGCACACACACACACACACACACACACACACACACACACACACACACACACACACACACACACACACACACACACACACACACACACACACACACACACACACGGGTGCGGTGCGCACACAGTGCGTGATGGGCCTGTATAGCTCTGAATAAAAGAATATCTGATATAGTTATAGCCCACATGCTACTGATTAAAGAGAATGTTAATATTGTTGTAGGCCTAATCTATTCTTTATTTCATAAGCAATGGATTAAATAAACTGAACGGAGCCATCAGCTCAGATAGAAAATCCCTTTTTGGAAAACACCCGATTCATTTCTGTAATGAAAATAATCTATAATGTTGTCTAGCTAATTATTTTTTACCAGATAATAGTTTTACTTATGTGAGCGAAGCATGGCACACTACATCGTGGCTCGACCATTGTGTGTGCACAGCAGATGCCCAGGGCCATGCCTCTCTGGGAAGACTTGAGGTTTGCTATATGGACTGGCCACATCAGACCACATACCTATAGACCTATAGCTATGACTTTAAATGTTGAAAATGTGCCCCTCCTGGCGGCCACTAGTAATACTGCCAGAGGCGCAACACGGACCGAACGCTGGGGGGGGACAAATAGCGGCGCCGCGAAGCGGCGCCGCCGAAAAATCCGTCCCCCCCGTCCCCCCCACCACCCTAGGGGAGGGGGGGATGGGGGGGTCTAACCACAAAAACGTGGGGTTATGGTTAGGGTTTGGGGTCCTACAGAGAGGTTGTTCCAGTGACTCAATGTACATACAAAACTGCGTTTTGGCACAGTTATTATTATTATTATTATGAATTACCTGCCTGTGATTCCTCCTCCACAAAAACGTGGGGTTATGGTTAGGGTTTGGGGTCCTACAGAGAGGTTGTTCCAGTGACTCAATGTACATACAAAACTGCGTTTTGGCACAGTTATTATTATTATTATGAAATACCTGGCTGTGATTCCTCCTCCTCTCCAATTTATCTCAAAACGTAAAAGTTTAACCACATTATCAGCAGCGCCTCAAACAGGTCAAAACTCACTGACCATCTGATCTGTAAGTTAGCCTATCCTATATAAAATGTACAACACCTGGGAAGTTTTCAGGAGAGGATGTTTTAACATCAACATATATAGTTAGTGTTAAACCCATGCAACTCGGGAGGAAAGAAAAACCTGCAGCGCCTTACCTGCATGTTGACAGTTTAATAGCGGCGTGACCCGCCGGCGTCGATCTCCTCCTTTACCCAAATCCCCCAAAATAATAATATAATTCCCAAAGTGGGGTCCGGGGACCCCCAGAGGTACAACTACATGATAGTTTGTGGCATGTCATGTGGACGCTCTCAGTGGTGTCCCTTCCCACCGCTAGACATGGCATTACAATAGGGTCCGTCCGAGCTGTATAAAACTATAAATCTTCTCTTATGGGGGTCCTTCTCTTCTCTTCAAATGGGGGGGGTCCGCAGGCTAATACGTGTCCATTTGGGGGTCCTTGACATGAAAAGGATAAAGTAAATCCATTCATCTATCTACTGATCGTCTGACCGAAGTGGTGCGTGACATCAAAAGTGGTGTCCTATTGAATCCTGTTCCTGTATTATTAGAATCATTACAGAGTGCAAAGCACATTGGGTCACTGATGGCGGTGTAACAACTCCCAAACTTCCGACAACAGTAGAACGGGACAAACCATTTTGGGATTTAAACAGGGGTGGATCAAATATATTGTTCAAAATATATCGCGTTTATGAACGCAGGATTTCAAAAGTATTACTCCTAAGATAACTTTGGAGCCAGGGGGGATACAGGGGGGGACCCCCCCAGCCAGGGGGGACCCCCTAACTCATCTGGGGGGGACCAATGTGACGCTGGCAGGGGACGAAACCCCTCCGTCCCCTAGCCTATTGCGCCCCTGAATACTGCTAGCACAGGGAAACTAGACTGGTCTAAGCTTTCTGAGGAGGATATTGACAGATATTCTGTCCTAACTGACAGTTTATTAAAGAATATTGTTTTGCCAAGTGATGCCTTAAGGTGTTTAAATATGAATTTCACAGACACACATCATGCTGCTGATCTCTGTAATTTTTTATGATAACATCACAACAGCTCTAAATGCCGCTATAGTGAGCCATTTTGTAGACAGAAAAAGGTTTTTAATATTAAACCTGGGTGGAACGAGTGTGTGGCTGAACATCATGCTGCAGCTAGAGAAGCATTTAACCCATCATGTCATGCTTTAGCTATTGAAAAATAGCAGATCTACAAGCTCATACCGCGCCACCGAGTGGCGCGATACGAGCTTGTAGGTCTGCTATTTTTGAAAAAAAATCGAAGAACGATTGACATTTTTAGAATCTGATCTCAGGTCAGAATGGGTTCGTCAGACCCAGTGTGTGTCCAGTGGAAACCTCGTATGAATCTCAACTCAGGTCAGAATGGGTTAAACACTGGAATCATGTAGGTAGGCCAAGACAGGGGGGATGTGTTCGAACATAAAAAAACAAACCAATGCCAGGTTCAAATATGCCCTCCGGCATATTAAGAACAATGAGAACAACACCATTAGAGCTGATATACGCTATAGCCAGAAAGCTTCAAACCAACAGCCAGGTGGACTTCTGGAAAGCGGTCCGTGTTATGAACAGAAACAAAACACCACAAATCCACCTTTCCAGCATTTTGTCTCGCAGATGCCACTCTAGCTGTGTCTTAAGGAATTAAAATACCATATGGACACATCCTCTCTGAGGATCTCAGGGATGACAGTGACATCCAGCGACAGTGTCGCAAAATATATGCTCAGGCCAACATGCTTTTAAGGACATTTTCTATGTGCTCATCAGATGTACTGCACTGTTCAGATCTTATGTCACCCCTCTGTCTACAGCCCATCCATCTATGGTCCTCGTACAGAGTAAAGTTAGCGGGTCACGTCCAGGCTGCGCAAGCACTGTCTCAGCAGCCTATACTGCTGATTAGATAGGTCAGTGCTTGTATATGCACTACTGTGACTATACTGTACTTTGTATTGTATTAACTGCTCGCTTTTATCCTTTTTCCATGTTGTTTGTCTTTTTGCTTTATTTCTGCCTGTGAAAACATACCACTCTTGCTTCTGATATCTCTCTCTGGGACAGTCACGCAATTTAACCCTTTACCACGCCACACATGCCATTTCACACGCATTATAAATTACAATTTTGCGTCGTACGCCAATCGGTGAAAGGTAAGAGGTTATCTTAGCATTTTATTCAACCTTTCATAATGAATAAATCTGTCTGCAGAACCACTGTAGGGTTTGTGAGCAGGAAACAGCGGTCGGTACGAACTGTTGGTTACTTTGTCGAAACTGTAACCTCCGTTCCCATGAAGAATATATTGCAGCTCACGAATCACAAACTATTTACAGATAAATGTTATGAATGTTATGTGTGGTAATTAGTCTATTTCCCCCCTCTATACAGGAGACATGGCAGGGGCCAGAGGTCACGGTAGGTCACAACACTGATTTATTTTTAAATGTATTTCCTGATAGATGAACCATCATGATCAACTGCACTGTTGTTTTTGGCAGAAAATTTAGTTTTTAGTTTTAGTCATATAAAGTCTCTTGAATAGTTTTCATTTAGTTTCAGTCACATTTTAGTCACCTGGAATGTTTTAGTGTTCGTCTAGTTTTAGTCGACTAAATGTCATAAGACTTTAGTCGACTAAATCTACAGTTGATTTAGTCGACTAAATGTTATTTTGGCGGGCCTTGATGCTGTCGTCATGACTGTTTTTACACTTGCTGAAAATAGCAGATCTACAATAATAATAATAATAATAAACTTTATTTATATAGCACCTTTCATACATAAATGTAGCTCAAAGTGCTTTACAGAGCAGAGAAGATAATAAAAACAAAAGCAAAACAAAACAGCATTAAAACAGGCATGCAGTTTAAAACAATAGGACAATAACGCAGTGTCAAATCAGGAGAAGGCAGTGGTACAAAGATAAGAACAGATAAAATAAGGCAACGACATTAAAAAAACAAGCAGTAATAAAAATAATAAATAAAAATAAAAGATCACTTAAAAGCAATGTTGTAGAGGTGGGTCTTGAGCTGAGCTTAATGTCTACAGAGGCTGCCTGTCGAAGGTACAGTGGGAGCTTGTTCCATTCTAAGTTTAGAATGACTTATACTGTATCTCTTTTCCACTATAGTCCCTTCCTAACATTTTAGTCTAGTTTTTATTTGCTGACAAAATTCTCAGTATATTTAGTCTTAGTTTTAGTCATCATAGCTTAGTTTTCGTCAGTGAAAAAAGGTAGTCGATGAACATTTTCCGTCTTAATTTTAGTCGACAAAATCAACACTGATCAACTGATATGAGGATGTGGTTCACGTTCAAAGGGTTTAGTTCAGGTTGTTAAAGCTTGTAGGCTAACCACTTTATTATAATAATAATAATAATAATAATAAAGCTTTGTTTTTATAGCACCTTTTAAGAACAAGTCACAAAGTGCTTTAACAGAAAAATATATAGAGAAAACATGGATGAAAAAGGCATAGAATACAATAGAAGAGATTTGTCGATAGAACACAACAGAAGATGACAATAAAAACATAATCACTTTAATGTGCAACCATTATATTAATGACAGGTATATTTCTATACAGCTTTAAGTCCAAAACTCTGAACTATAACCATTTAAGAGGGAAAATGAAAGTAGTTACGTGTGTTTAAAGTATTAACCAGAGCTTGTGACTGAATAATAACTACATTATAGAGACTTGAGAACACTACATGTTCTATTTTTACCTTTCCTGAAGAAATAAATAAATCTGTTTTGGACATACAAGGTTTCTGTCAGACAGCAACGAGGTGGTGAATTGTGTGCGCAGTTGTGCGTGTGTGCGTGCTCGCGCGTGCATATGCGTCCGTCCGTCCGTCCGTGTGTGTGTGTGTGTGTGTGTGTGTGTGTGTGTGTGTGTGTGTGTGTGTGTGTGCGCGCGCGCGTGCATATGCGTCCGTCCGTCTGTCCGTGTGTGTGTGTGTGTGCGTGTGCGTGCAAGTGTGTTTTGTGTTGGTTACATGATCACTGCATGTCTTTATTATGTTTAAATGAACAGAAATTCTTTCATATTTCACTAACTGTGTCTTTTCTTTTCTCCAGGTGGTTTTAAACTCGACACTGAAGGCTGGGCTGTGGCTTGGGGAGGTAATGATGTCACCCTCCCCTGTCAGCTCTCTCCTCAGACCAGCGCGTCCTCCATGACAGTCCGCTGGTTTAAGGAGTCAGAGTGTATTTACCAGTATAAGAATGGTCAGGTGATCAAGGGGAGGGGCTACGAGTCATGCAGACTGGGCCTGGACATCCAGGAGCTGCAGAAAGGCGACGTGTCTCTGACACTGTATGACTGCAGCCATGACGGAGTTAATGAAGTTTACATCTGTCAGGTCCAACATGGAGAACAGGTGGAGGAGATTGCTGTGACATTAACATGTAAGTGACCAATACTGTACTGTCACTGTACATTATCATTAACCCTGATGTTGAATCCGTCGGGTGGAAACCCTGTATGTCCAAAACTGTTACTTTTCAGGAGATGTAATATACTGGGGGGGGGGGGGGGGGGGGGGGGTGGGTGTGTGTGTGTGTGTGTGTGTGTGTGTGTGTGTGTGTGTGCGCGTGTGTGCATGCGTGGAACTAGCAAAGATAGCCGATCTACAAACTGCATTGTGAGCTTGTAGATCGGCTATTTTTTCAATTGTTGTGTGACATTGTAGTATGATGAAGTAAGGCATTAATTTATGAATTAACAAACATAAAAAGTTAAAATACGGAGAATCAACGTTTCTGCCCGACAGCAACGATATGTATTTATTACATAATTATGCGATCATGTTTATCTTATGTATAAATTACTGTGCATTCATATAACGGCTATAAGGGTTTACTGTAATATGAGTCTTCATTATGTTCCATAGAATCACTTTCTGATAGCTTATTGGTCTTTCTGATTTGATTGGAGGGGTTTTGATCATAAACTTAATGATCTCAGTGTGATTTGGCTCCAGTTGACACCTGATGATGACTTCATCGATGACAACTCATCCAATCATATCATATTAGGAGGGACATTAATGCGCCACTCTGTAACTTTCATGTCTTACCCGAGATTCAAACCCTGCAGGTCCCCAGCACTAGTTCTGACATTTTGTCCACTGAGCCAATAGAGCGGCGGTTCTCAACCAGATCTTCAAGTGTTAAATCTTCTTCTCGCTATTGCTTGAGGTTTTAATCCATTCTGGGCGGGAACCCCTTTTGGTGTTTTAAGCATTATGATGTACTTTAGCTGTTGAAAAATAGCAGATCTACAAGCTCGTAGCGCGGCACCGAGTGCCGCGCTACGAGCTTGTAGATCTGCTATAAAATCGTGAAAATGTGGCGCAAATCTTTGAATATATTCTTTCAGAGAACTTTTAAAACTCAAATCTTTCCTGTAACAACATATTTTCAGATGGGGGTCCGCGCCCAAATACAGATAATTCTGGGGGTCCTTGATATGAAAAAGGTTGAGCACCACTGACATAGAAACATAGGTTTTTCAGAAAACTGTCAGGATTTAGAAGCCTTTTTTACCGGCCTCAGGTCTAAATGTCTTAAAGTCTAATGTTTATTTAAATGGATTGTTTGTATAATTTGCATATAGATAACCCCAAATCCCACAGGTAATTCTTAACCCATTCAGGACGGGAACCCCTTTTGGTGTTTTAAGCATTATGTTATACTTTAGCTATTGAAAAATAGCAGATCTACAAGCTCATAGCGCAGCACCAGGTGCCGCGCTACGAGCTTGTAGATCTGCTATTTTGGAAAAATAGTGAAAATATGGCGCAAATCTCTGAATATATTCTTTCAGCGCAAACGTTTTTAACTCAAATCTTTGCTTCTGGGGGGTCCCTGGAAAAACATATTTTCAGATGGGGGTCCGCGGCCAAATACAGATAATTTAGCTGTTACAGATAAACACTATCTAAAGATGAACAGAAACAGTAGCAGATCTTACACAGTAGCAGATCAGAGCGGGGGCGGGCCTTGGTGTGTGTGCTGTTGGCCTGTCACGTATCCCCCCACTGTAATGAGTGCAAGTGCACATCTTGTTAACGGGGGGTTTTCCAAATCACTGAATGCTCCTTTAATATCACGATCTCACAATCATAGAAGATAAACTGAATGGATCTAACACGTCTTCACAGTGAATGACCATTAGATTTGATATTGTTTGAGCGATAATAATCTACTTTTGGTAAATTGGCACAAATAATTTTACTCAAGTACATTTTGAATTCTGGCTATAATGTCATTTTACATTTTGTAAAATCATCTCTGTTTAAAATAGCAGTTTTCTAAACAAATGTTTGTTTTGTTTTTCTTTGCATGTATCATGAATGTGATGATCTACTAGATGGTGAGTATCAAACATATTCTACTTCATGACCTCCTGATGTGTATTTCAGATTAATATCACGTTCTCACAATCAGAGAAGACAAGCAGAATGGATCTAACACGTCTTCACAGTGAATGACCATTAGATTTGACATTGTTTGAGTGATAATAATCTACTTTTTGTCATTTAAGTACATTTGACACAAATACTTTTGCACTTTTACTCAAGTACACTGTAAATCCCTGGAACATGTGACATGTTTAAACCTAAACACCAGTGTGTAATAATAAAATGCCACATGTTTATTAATGGTCATAAAATACAGTAGAACACGAGTTCACTCAAACACCTCACGAGAACACCTAGTGTTTGAATTCTAAACACCTAAATTACTGACTTTGATTGTAAAAACTAAACACGTTTATGTGTTTAAAAAGTGTTACTGGCGATTAAACATGTTCTTCTGTTTATAATCTAAACACTGTGACACGTTTAAAAAGTGTTACGGATAAGTGTTTAATACTGTTTATAACCTAAACGCTTGGGTTTAGTGTGTACATTTTGAATTCTGGCCTTTTTTAACCACTTTTCCCTCTACACCAAATCTCTTGATGTAATGGTGATATAAAACAAACGGTGCAAAGACAAACATTAAATGCCATTAACAATAAAGAGACAATATGACGTAATGAGGGACAATATGGCGTAAACCTTCCCTTTATTGTCAATGGTGTTTTTAAAACATACATTGAACTAAAAACAAACATTAAACCAGTATGGAGGGCCCTCAAAAATAGCAGGTCTACAAACTCACCGCGCTTTGTGAGCTTGTAGATCTGTCATTTTTGGTCATGTGTTTGGAATGTGGATTTCTGCGTTCAAGTGTTTAAATCTTCTTCTCGCTGTTGCTTGAGGTTTAAAAGTTGAGTTCCGCGCTATGAGCTTGTAGGTCTGCTATTTTTGAAAAATCGCTGCCTGCTTTCTACTAACGCTGCAACGCATCGAGAGACAGGCAGCCCAGAGCATACAGGCGGAGAGCGCCACAGGGATGGTTATATATTTTATAATACATTCGGTTACATAAACGCTGCTGACCCTGTAACAATCGCCCTATGTGTCTTAAGGTAAATTATTAACTAAGGAAAAATAAACAACAGGATCGTAGGAATATGGTTTATATTATTTATATAGAGATGCAGCAAGTGTGTATTGTCAAACAACCGGTGTACACTTAAATCAATGCACTTGACAAAGTGCGTCTGTCCCTGTCGCTCTCCCTATACCATAAAGAAATGAACAGGTAAACAAACTGAAATCAACAAACAATTCTCATTCAAAACCCCTCCCTCCCCAAAACAAGTCCCCACGCTCTCTGTAGCGTCCTGCGCCACAACGTTTACAACAAACAAACACAACAATCAACAACCCGCCCCCCCCCCCCCAAAGTCAAGTGTGCAAAACCGCGCTTTGTATAGAATTAAAAAATAATAAAGTCTGTGTCCTCTTCCTTAATTGACCGCCCGCGATAGTCTTTAGCTATTGAAAAATAGCAGATATACAAGCTCATAGCGCTGCACCAGGTGCCGCGCTACGAGCTTGTAGATCTGCTATTTTGGAAAAATAGTGAAAATATGGCGCAAATCTCTGAATATATTCTTTCAGCGCAAACGTTTTTAACTCAAATCTTTGCTTCTGGGGGGTCCCTGGAAAAACATATTTTCAGATGGGGGTCCGCGGCCAAATACAGATAATTTAGCTGTTACAGATAAACACTATCTAAAGATTAAAACAGTAGCAGATCTTACACAGTAGCAGATCAGAGCGGGGGCGGGCCTTGGTGTGTGTGCTGTTGGCCTGTCGCGTATCCCCCCACTGTAATGAGTGCAAGTGCACATCTTGTTACCGGGGGGAACGGGGGGTTTTCCGAATCACTGAATGCTCCTTTAATATCACGTTCTCACAATCATAGAAATTAAACAGAATGGATCTAACACGTCTTCACAGTGAATGACCATTAGATTTGATATTGTTTGAGCGATAATCTACTTTTGGTAATTTGGCACAAATAATTTTACTCAAGTACATTTTGAATTCTGGCTATAATGTTATTTTACATTTTGTAAAATCATCTCTGTTTAAAATAGCAGTTTTCTAAACAAATGTTTGTTTTGTTTTTCTTTGCATGTATCATGACTGTGATGATCTACTAGACTGTGAGTATCAAACATATTCTACTTCATGACCTCCTGATGTGTATTTCAGATTAATATCACGTTCTCACAATCAGAGAAGACAAACTGAATGGATCTAACACGTCTTCACAGTGAATGACCATTAGTTTTGACACTGTTTGAGCGATAATAATCTACTTTTGGTCATTTAAGTACATTTGGCACAAATACTTTTGCACTTTTACTCAAGTACATTTTGAATTCTGGCCTTTTTTTAATCACTTTTCCCTCTACACCAAATCTCTTGATGTAATGGTGATGTAAAACAAACGGTGCAAACACAAACATTAAATGCTATTAACAATAAAGAGACAATATGACGTAATGAGGGAAAATATGGCGTACATTTTCCCTTTATTGTCAATGGTGTTTTTAAAACAAACATTGAACTAAAAACAAACATTAAACCAGTATGGAGGGCCCTCAAAAATAGCAGGTCTACAAACTCACCGCGCTTTGTGAGCTTGTAGATCTGTCATTTTTGGTCATGTGTTTGGAATGTGGATTTCTGCGTTCAAGTGTTTAAATCTTCTTCTCTCTATTGCTTGAGGTTTAAAAGTTGAGTGCCGCGCTATGAGCTTGTAGGTCTGCTATTTTTGAAAAATCGTGGAAATGTGGCGCAAACCTTTGAATATATATTCTTTCAGAGCGAACGTTTTTAACTCAAATCTTTGCTTCTGGGGGGTCCCTGGAAAAAAAACATATATTCAGATGGGGGTCCGCGGACATAATTCTGGGGTCCTTGACATGAAAAAGGTTGAGCACCACTGACATATAGGTTTTTCAGAAAACTTTTAGGATTTAGAAGACATTTTGATCTACATGTTGTAAGAAAGGAGGGGAGACCCGCACACCACCACTTGCTGGTTCTGGGGTGTGTGTGTGTGTGTGTGTGCGCGTGCGCCGTGTGTGCGTGCATGCGTGGAACTAGCAAAGATAGCCGATCTACAAACTGCATTGTGAGCTTGTACTGTAGATCGGCTATTTTAAGTAAGGCATTAATTTATGAATTAACAAACATAAAAAGTTAAAATACGGAGAATCAACGTTTCTGCCCGACAGCAACGATATGTATGTATTATATAATTATGTGATCATGTTTATCTTATGTATAAATTACTGTGCATTCATATAACGGCTATAAGGGTTTACTGTAATATGAGTCTTCATTATGTTCCATAGAATCACTTTCTGATAGCTTATTGGTCTTTCTGATTTGATCGGAGGTGTTTTGATCATAAACTTAATGATCTCAGTGTGATTTGGCTCCAGTTGACAGCTGATGATGACTTCATCGATGACAACTCATCCAATCATATCATATTAGGAGGGACATTAATGCGCCACTCTGTAACTTTCATGTCTTACCCGAGATTCAAACCCTGCAGGTCCCCAGCACTAGTTCTGACATTTTGTCCACTGAGCCAATAGAGCGGCGCAGTCCCTCCCCCTTTCAGAACAACGAACGGCCCAGGAAATGAAATGCAATGCATTTTGCCCATAGGATTTTCTTTAAGTATTTATTTAAAGACGGTTACGCCGCGGACAAAGACTACTCGGATCGTGACAAATCATGACAATGAACACAATGTTTTGGGCCGATCAAATCATTAGAAAGAATAAAATAAAGGCAGGAGACAACACTATTTGTTTTGTTTTTCTTCTTATAAATTATTTGATCGGCCCAAAACATTGTGTTCATTGTCATGATTTGTCACGATCCGAGCTATTGCTATTGCTTGAGGTTTTAATCCATTCTGGGCGGGAACCCCTTTTGGTGTTTTAAGCATTATGATGTACTTTAGCTGTTGAAAAATAGCAGATCTACAAGCTCGTAGCGCGGCACTCGGTGCCGCGCTACGAGCTTGTAGATCTGCTATAAAATCGTGAAAATGTGGCGCAAATCTTTTAATATATTCTTCCAGAGAACTTTTAAAACTCAAATCTTTCCTGTAACAATATATTTTCAGATGGGGGTCCGCGCCCAAATACAGATAATTCTGGGGGTCCTTGATATGAAAAAGGTTGAGCACCACTGACATAGAAACATAGGTTTTTCAGAAAACTGTCAGGATTTAGAAGCCTTTTTTACCGGCCTCAGGTCTAAATGTCTTAAAGTCTAATGTTTATTTAAATGGATGTTTGTATAATTTGCATATAGATAACCCCAAATCCCACAGGTAATTCTTAACCCATTCAGGACGGGAACCCCTTTTGGTGTTTTAAGCATTATGTTATACTTTAGCTATTGAAAAATAGCAGATCTACAAGCTCATAGCGCTGCACCAGGTGCCGCGCTACGAGCTTGTAGATCTGCTATTTTGGAAAAATAGTGAAAATATGGCGCAAATCTCTGAATATATTCTTTCAGCGCAAACGTTTTTAACTCAAATCTTTGCTTCTGGGGGGTCCCTGGAAAAACATATTTTCAGATGGGGGTCCGCGGCCAAATACAGATAATTTAGCTGTTACAGATAAACACTATCTAAAGATGAACAGAAACAGTAGCAGATCTTACACAGTAGCAGATCAGAGCGGGGGCGGGCCTTGGTGTGTGTGCTGTTGGCCTGTCGCGAATCCCCCCACTGTAGTGAGTGCAAGTGCACATCTTGTTACCGGTGGGAACGGGGGGTTTCCCAAATCACTGAATGCTCCTTTAATATCGCGTTCTCACAATCATAGAAATTAAACTGAATGGATCTAACACGTCTTCACAGTGAATGACCATTAGATTTGATATTGTTTGAGCGATAATAATCTACTTATTGGCACAAATAATTTTACTCAAGTACATTTTGAATTCTGGCTATAATGTCATTTTACATTTTGTAAAATCATCTCTGTTTAAAATAGCAGTTTTCTAAACAAATGTTTGTTTGGTTTTTCTTTGCATGTATCATGAATGTGATGATCTACTAGACCGTGAGTATCAAACATATTCTACTTCATGACCTCCTGATGTGTTTTCAGATTAATATCACATTCTCACAATCAGAGAAGACAAACTGAATGGATCTAACACGTCTTCACAGTGAATGACCATTAGATTTGACACTGTTTGAGCGATAATAATCTACTTTTGGTCATTTAAGTACATTTGGCACAAATACTTTTGCACTTTTACTCAAGTACATTTTGAATTCTGGCCTTAACCACCACTTTTCCCTCTACACCAAATCTCTTGATGTAATAATGGTGATGTAAAACAAACGGTGCAAACACAAAACATTAAATGCCATTAACAATAAAGAGACAATATGACGTAATGAGGGACAATATGGCGTACATTTTCCCTTTATTGTCAATGGTGTTTTTAAAACAAACATTGAACTAAAAACAAACATTAAACCAGTATGGAGGGCCCTAAAAAATAGCAGGTCTACAAACTCACCGCGCTTTGTGAGCTTGTAGATCTGTCATTTTTGGTCATGTGTTTGGAATGTGGATTTCTGCGTTCAAGTGTTTAAATCTTCTTCTCGCTGTTGCTTGAGGTTTAAACGTTGAGTGCCGCGCTATGAGCTTGTAGGTCTGCTATTTTTGAAAAATCGCTGCCTGCTTTCTACTAACGCTGCAACGCATCGAGAGACAGGCAGCCCAGAGCATACAGCCGGAGAGCGCCACGGGATGGTTATATATTTTATAATACATTAGGTTACATAAACGCTGCTGACCCTGTAACAATCGCCCTATGTGTCTTAAGGCAAATTATTAACTAAGGAAAAATAAACAACAGGATCGTAGGAATATGGTTTATATTATTTATATAGAGATGCAGCAAGTGTGTATTGTCAAACAACCGGTGTACACTTAAATCAATGCACTTGACAAAGTGCATCTGTCCCTGTCGCTCTCCCTATACCATAAAGAAATGAACAGGTAAACAGACTGAAATCAACAAACAATTCTCATTCAAAACCCCTCCCTCCCCAAAACAAGTCCCCACGCTCTCTGTAGCGTCCTGCGCCACAACGTTTACAACAAACAAACAAAACAATCAACAACCCCCCCCCCCCCCCCAAGTCAAGTGTGCAAAACCGCGCTTTGTATAGAATTAAAAAAATAATAAAGTCTGTGTCCTCTTCCTTAATTGACCGCCCGCGATAGTCTTTAGCTATTGAAAAATAGCAGATCTACAAGCTCATAGCGCTGCACCAGGTGCCGCGCTACAAGCTTGTAGATCTGCTATTTTGGAAAAATAGTGAAAATATGGCGCAAATCTCTGAATATATTCTTTCAGCGCAAACGTTTTTAACTCAAATCTTTGCTTCTGGGGGGTCCCTGGAAAAACATATTTTCAGATGGGGGTCCGCGGCCAAATACAGATAATTTAGCTGTTACAGATAAACACTATCTAAAGATGAACAGAAACAGTAGCAGATCAGAGCGGTGCGGAGCCTTGGTGTGTGTGCTGTTGGCCTGTCGCGTATCCCCCCACTGTAATGAGTGCAAGTGCACATCTTGTTAACGGGGGGTTTTCAAAATCACTGAATGCTCCTTTAATATCACGTTCTCACAATCATAGAAATTAAACTGAATGGATCTAACACGTCTTCACATTGAATGACCATTATATTTGATATTGTTTGAGCGATAATCTACTTTTGGTAATTTGGCACAAATAATTTTACTTTACAAATAATGTTATTTTACATTTTGTAAAATCATCTCTGTTTAAAATAGCAGTTTTCTAAACAAATGTTTGTTTTGTTTTTCTTTGCATGTATCATGAATGTGAAGATCTAGTAAACCGTGAGTATCAAACATATTCTACTTCATGACCTCCTGATGTGTATTTCAGATTAATATCACGTTCTCACAACCAGATAAGACAAACTGAATGGATCTAACACGTCTTCACAGTGAATGACCATTAGATTTGACATTGTTTGAGCGATAATAATCTACTTTTGGTCATTTAAGTACATTTGGCACAAATACTTTTGCACTTTTACTCAAGTACACTGTAAATCCCTGGAACATGTGACATGTTTAAACCTAAACACCAGTGTGTAATAATAAAATGCCACATGTTTATTAATGGTCATAAAATACAGTAGAACACGAGTTCACTCAAACACCTCACGAGAACACCTAGTGTTTGAATTCTAAACACCTAAATTACAGACTTTGATTGTAAAAACTAAACACGTTTATGTGTTTAAAAAGTGTTACTGGCGATTAAACATGTTCTTCTGTTTATAATCTAAACACTGTGACATGTTTAAAAAGTGTTACGGATAAGTGTTTAATACTGTTTATAACCTAAACGCTTGGGTTTAGTGTGTACATTTTGAATTCTGGCCTTTTTGTTAACCACTTTTCCCTCTACACCAAATCTCTTGATGTAATGGTGAAGTAAAACAAACGGTGCAAACACAAACATTAAATGCCATTAACAATAAAGAGACAATATGACGTAATGAGGGACAATATGGCGTACATTTTCCCTTTATTGTCAATGGCGTTTTTAAAACAAACATTGAACTAAAAACAAACATTAAACCAGTATGGAGGGCCCTCAAAAATAGCAGGTCTACAAACTCACCGCGCTTTGTGAGCTTGTAGATCTGTCATTTTTGGTCATGTGTTTGGAATGTGGATTTCTGCGTTCAAGTGTTTAAATCTTCTTCTCGCTATTGCTTGAGGTTTAAAAGTTGAGTGCCGCGCTATGAGCTTGTAGGTCTGCTATTTTTGAAAAATCGCTGCCTGCTTTCTACTAACGCTGCAACGCATCGAGAGACAGGCAGCCCAGAGCATACAGCCGGAGAGCGCCACGGGATGGTTATATATTTTATAATACATTAGGTTACATAAACGCTGCTGACCCTGTAACAATCGCCCTATGTGTCTTAAGGCAAATTATTAACTAAGGAAAAATAAACAACAGGATCGTAGGAATATGGTTTATATTATTTATATAGAGATGCAGCAAGTGTGTATTGTCAAACAACCGGTGTACACTTAAATCAATGCACTTGACAAAGTGCATCTGTCCCTGTCGCTCTCCCTATACCATAAAGAAATGAACAGGTAAACAAACTGAAATCAACAAACAATTCTCATTCAAAACCCCTCCCTCCCCAAAACAAGTCCCCACGCTCTCTGTAGCGTCCTGCGCCACAACGTTTACAACAAACAAACAAAACAATCAACAACCCGCCCAAAGTCAAGTGTGCTAAACCGCGCTTTGTAGAATTAAATAAATAATAAAGTCTGTGTCCTCTTCCTTAATTGGACGCGGCACGCCCGCGATAGTCTTTAGCAGTTCCTTAGCCAAAACAAAGAGCTCCTCCGTTCTGATTGACTAAACAAACACATGGGGTACTCCAACAGAAAGCTTTTGGTTCCATCTCACCGGTTTAGGTAGTTCTAACTCCGTTGGTAGAAAACCATCGACCATGCAGATTCCAGTCCAAACGCCGATCACCCGACGGCAGCGGCAATGAAGCGGTTGCTCAATTCCCCGACGGTCCCGACAGTTCTGTTGTTAAAGGCTGCAGATCAAACTTCGTTCGTTAATTATCTGACTGCTACCTGGCGCTCCTCTTCCCCCGTGTAGGCCTACACACTCATTCCTATGTTTCCCCCTGTTCCCCGTGTGTCACTTCCTCCCTATGTAACCTTGTGTGGGTGGCGACATCAGTCTCTGTCACCTGTCACTCATCACTGTCCGAGCCCATTACCATTCTTGTGAATAGGAGAGAATACTATATCACACACAGTCAGCATCACACGTTATATTTCTTTTCATAAATGATAACATGCATAATAAGGAAAACAAAGTAGAAAAACATTACAATGTGCTTCGTCACAACCCTATCATAAGCCTTTTTATTTACATCTGCGTTCACAGACAGACAGACAGACAGACAGACAGACAGACAGACAGACAGACAGACAGACAGAGGCGCACGCACAAATCAGTGATTCCGTTTTCTTTACACAATAATAATGTATATAGGCCTAATACTATAACATAATATTTACAGTAAAGTTTTCAAAGTCTGTTTTCATCTGATGTATTCAGATTCCTGCATGCCTGTTCTTTGTATTTATTATCCAGTCAGTATAACATGATGAAGAGTTGTTGTTAACACACAGTTCAACTCTCTTTATGTGCGTTTAGTTGACAATAAAGGTGAATTTATAGCTGAAGCTATAAAGTACATCAGCGAGGAGACAGCAGAGCAGAAGGATAGAAGACAGAGTTCAGTTCATGTGATTGGTAAGTATAGGATAACAAACAGACTCAACGAAAACTATTATGTTAAACTTTATCATACTGTGACATGCACACGCACGCTGCCGCACGCACGCACGCACGCACACACACACACACACACACACTCACACACACACACACACACACACACACACACACACACAGCAAGTTTTGATCTTAGTTCTAGTAATTTTAGTCACCTGGAATGTTTTAGTGTTAGTCTAGTTTTAGTCGAATAAATATAATAGGATTTTAGTCGACTAATCAGTCTTGATTTAGTCGACTAAAATGTATTTTCGCGGGCCTTGATGCCGTCGTAATGACTGAATTTACAATAACGTTATCAGGACAGTGATGTGTGTTGTCGTTCTCACAACATGTCGTGCTGAGACACACTGTGAGCTTGTAGATCTGATGTTTTCAGTGCGACACCGGCATGCGATTAAATTTAAATCCTAACACCTGAACTTAACCTCTAAATGTCTAATCCTAACCTTAAACCCAACCTACATCTTTTCCTATAATTGTACGCCTTTCTCCCCAAATCATGTGTAAACATAAAACAAACATTTCTGTTGTGAGGAGCTAGAAAATGGTCCTCTCAAATTATACTATGTGGAGACGTTTGGCCATCACAAGTAGAGTAATGCATGCGCACGCACACACACACACACACACACACACACACACACACACACACACACACACACACACACACACACACACACACACACACACACACACACACACACACACACACAGTTAAGCTGTCTGTGATTCATTGAAACAAGTGGTCCTTACCAGGTCCCCAGCTAAATGATGGAGAGTTGGTAACCAAATGGACCCTTACAGATCTTTAACTCTTAAGAGCGTTAAATTAAACTTTCAAATGGACAGCGATGAACGCAGACGTCTGCTCAAGAGGGGCACGACAACGCAAGCATTAAAAAACAGCTAAACAGAATCCAGGTCTGGTGAGTCGTGGGCGTGTGCACGAAACGAGCACGCGTGCGACAATTTCACGGGACACCCCACCCACGTAAATACGCTTGCGTTGTTTCCGCTCGACTTCCATCCATCCATCCATCTATCCATCTTCAACCGCTTATCTCTAGTCGGGTCGCGGGAGCAACAGCTCCACCAGAGAATTAACTATCGGCGCGATAAATCACTGCACGTTTGAAAGGACCTTAACACAATATCTGCCCTTTGAATCTTTCAAAATGGTGACCCCACATTCTAGACCCACTTTTTGACATAAAAAATAATGACCACTACATGTGTCTGTGGACGTCTTGGGCACAAAATGTGTGAAGTCTCTACAATACACTATAGACCAGGGTTCCCCAATTAGCGGCACGCAGAGTGCCTCCTTGTGGCCCCTGAAAGAATTTTAAAAAAGAAGAAAAAAAAACGTTTTTTTTGTTGGTGGGGTCCCAGATATCAATGGCATTAAATGGGGGTCAGTATAGCCTCTGCATGTCAAACTGGGGGTCCTTTTCAAATGGGGTCTTGCCCTGAAAATTTATTTTCAGGGCAAGACCTCCACCTCGCACGTGCGGACTCGGCCCCCAGCCTGGTACCCTAGTCAAAACATGGCCCTTGAGGAAAATGAATTGGGGAACCCTGATATAGACGAATAACAGTTTATGTCCAAATGTTATTCTGACTGTAACTGCCATTTTTCCAGTTTCCAATCTCCTTTGGCTGTTACCTCACAGGTATGGGAGTGATCCTACGCAGTACATACAGAAAATTGCAACAGATGGATGTCCAGTCTTTGATCCAGTTTGAGTGTTATTTATTTATCAGAAATCAGAAATGAAATTGAGCATGAACATGAGCATACCAGTGATGTGAGTGATCCAGTGATGTTATTAGTAGATTATAGGTTAGTCTCTGTGCTGCCGATACTGCTGTGCTGCTGATACTGCTGTGCTGGTAAGAACGGTTTGTTCCCTGTGTCTCTGTGTCTAGTCCTTCCTAGTGCCCCTGTGTCACCTTATAACTGGTCACCTTCTAGCAGCTGTGTGTTTCAAGCCCGCCACCAGGTGGTCAAAAATAATACTGGTAATAATAATAATAATACAAATAATGCCTCTATTCTAATGGCTCCTACACACCGGCCCCTAATTGTTTCAAGGGTAACAATTAATAACCATATAAGGAGTCATATTCAAATTTACATTTACATGTTCTTTTTTTTTTTTTTTTTTTTCACAATTTCAAAAGAAATAAAGTAAATTCATTCAATCTTCTTTGAACATCAGTCTCTTTAGTTTTCAGTCTCTTGGAGCAGACATATCTTTGTTATCGGTCTCTCCAAGATGTTGCTTTTGGTCTTGAGTCGAACTGTGCGTACAAGACCTTTTGCATCAGGAATGGTCTCCAATATTCTCCCCAGTAACCAGGCGCCTCGTGGTGCAGTGGAATCTACCACCACCACAATGTCACCGGGGGCAAAACTTCTCCTTTCAGCTGACCATTTTTGCCGTTCTTGGATTGATGGTAAGTACTCTTTTGTCCATCGTTTCCAAAAGAGATCTGCCATGTACTGTACTTGTTTCCATCTACGTTTGATGTACAGATCCTCTTTCACAATTGGCTGCGTTTTCATTAAAAGAAGATGATTTTGGGTCAGCGCTTCCAGGTCCATTGGGTCGTCAGAAGACTTGGTGATGGGTCGATCATTTAAAATTGCCTCTACTTCACACATTAAAGTTTGCAATCCTTCATCATCAAGCACTTGTTGATTAAGAACAGAATGGAGTACACTTCGTACCATGCGGATCAGTCGTTCCCAAACACCGCCGTGATGGGATCCTGCTGGGGGGTTAAAGCTCCACTTTATCCCTTGCTGAAGCATAGCATTCTGGATTTTCTCCTGATTCAGGCTATTCAGTGCTTCCCTTAATTCTCTTTCCGCTCCTATGAAGTTCGTACCGTTATCTGATTTTAGAGATGAAACTTGACCTCGTCGACAGATGAATCTTCTTAGTGCATGGATGCAGGAGTCTGTGTCGAGTGTATGTGCAACTTCAAGATGTACTGCTCTGCTTGCCATGCAGGTGAAGATTACACCATACCTTTTTACAATACTTCGTCCTCTCTTGATCTCTATAGGACCAAAGTAGTCTACTCCCACATCTGTGAATGGAGGCTTGTCTGGTTGAATTCTCTCCAAAGGCAAGTCTGCCATTTTTTGTTCACCAACTCTACCCCGCTGTCGTTTGCACACAGTGCAGTTGGTTATGATTTTCCTTGCAGCAGAGTTTGCTTTGATGATCCAATATTTTTTGCGGAGATGAGACAGCATGTAATTCCTTCCTCCATGTCCGAGTAGTTTATGGATGTGTTGTAATATCAGGGTGGATATGTGAAGGTCTTTTGAGAGGATGATCGGATGTTTGATTTCTTCAGGCATCGCTAGCCTATTCAGGCGACCACCTACTCTCAGTAGTCCATCATCCAACACTGGATCCAATTTGTACAAATTACTGCTTCTTTTGACATTTTTATCAGTTTGCAGAACAGATATTTCTTCTGGAAATCTTTGCATTTGACTGAATGAGATGACTGCATGTTCTGCTTGGATAAGATCTTCGGGAGTTAAGCACTGTCCACGAAGCGTCGCTTTAAAGACTTGCATCTCCTCTTCAACCTTCTCCTTTAGTTTGACAGGATCCTTTTCAACACTGCTCACAGCAGCTTGAAGCTCCTTTCTCCTTCTAGTCAGTTGCAAGAGTGTGGTCTTTACTTTAAGAAGCCAAGCTACAGCAGTCTTCAGTCTCATCCATGATGAGAAGTAGTGGATCAGATAATTGGTTGGGTTCAGTTGATCTTTGATAATGACATTTACTGTGATGTCAGGTTTGATTTCTGGATCATTGGCGGATATTGTTGATTCAAAGGGCAAGTTAGGCCAATCATAATTTGATCTGCAGAGGAAATCTGGTCCTCTGATCCATTTCTTGCAGCTTAGAAAGCGGTCTGCTGTCAGCCCTCTTGATGCTGCATCTGCAGGGTTTTCCTTTGTACTCACATATTTCCATTGTGATACATCAGTAGCATCTCTCACAAGAGAAATCCTGTTTGCTACAAATGTTTGAAAACGTTTTGTTTCATTGTTTATGTACTTCAGCACTGTAGTGCTATCAGTCCAGAAAATTGACCTATCCAGTGGCAGCTGCAAGTCCCTACGCAGCATTTTGTCAACTCGGACAGCCAGGACTGCTGCTGCCAGCTCCATTCTTGGAATTGTCATTTGTTTCAGTGGTGCCACTCTGGATTTTCCTATCATGAATGCAATATGCACTTCTCCGTCACTGTTCTCCAGTCTTAGGTAGGACACCGATCCATAGCCACTTTCGCTGGCATCCGAAAAGTGATGTAGCTGTGAGTGTGTGATTTGACCAAAGTTCTTAGGTTTAATACACCTGTCCACTTTGAACTCCACCACTTGCTTCAGATCCGCTAGCCATCCTGTCCACTGCTGTGAGAAGACTTCGGGTATGGCTTCATCCCATCCAAGCCTCCTCCTGCAGAGCTCCTGCATCATCAGCTTGGCTGGCAGCGCAAATGGTGATAGAAATCCTAAAGGGTCATATATAGAGCCAACCACAGACAAGATGCCACGTCTAGTGTGTGGTCTTTCAGGTGCCGTGTTTGTGAACTTGAACACATCTGTTTCTACACACCAGTGTAATCCTAGAGCTCTTTCCACTGGCAGATTGTCCTTGTCCAAGTCCAACTCCTTGATCTCTTTGGCCCTGTGCTCATGTGGAATAGAAGTTAACACTTCACGGCTGTTGCTGATCCATTTTGACAAAATGAATCCACCCCTCTGGCAGAGAGCAGTCAGGTCTTTAACTAATTGTACTGCTTCTCGTTCTGTGGGCATGGATTTCAGACAATCATCAACATAAAAGTTGTTATTTACTGTGTTTGTCACTTCAGGTGGAAAGTGAGCTCGGTTGTCTTCAGCAGTCTTTCTCAAAGAGAAATTGGCACAACTTGGTGATGACACAGCTCCAAAAAGATGTACCTTCATTCTGTATTCGGCCAGATTTTGCTGCACATCACCTTCTGGCCACCATAGGAATCGCAGGTAATCAACATGTTCATCCGAGACCTTAACCTGATGGAACATGGCTTTGATGTCTGCCATCAAGGCAACTGGTTCCTGTCTGAATCTGGTGAGGACTCCAATAAGTGAGTTAGTCAGATCGGGACCCTGAAGCAGTTGAAAGTTAAGTGATGTTCCTTTAAAGACTGCTCCACAGTCAAAGACCACTCTCAAGGTGCCTTTCTTTGAGTGATGCACACCATGATGTGGGATATACCAGAGTTTTCCATCACTTCGATTCAGCTGGTCCACTGGCACCAATTCAGCATAGCCACTGTTAATCATGTCTGTGAGGAAAGATGTGTATTCATCATGGAACTTCTCATCTTTGTTGAACTTGCGTTTCAGGCTCTGGATGCGTTGCTCTGCAATACAACGGTTATTTGGCATGATGGGATCTTCTTGTTTGAAAGGTAAGTTTAGGCAGTAATGTCCATCTTTAATTTTTGCTGAGTGGTTTATAATATTAAGGAATTTGGCCTCTTCTCTTGACATTTCCTCCGTTTCATTACTGGCTCTTTCACTGAAATCTTGATTGTACTGTTTGACAAGTAACTCTTCCAGGTTTAGAATAGATATTCTATTGACAGCAACAGCAGGGCAGCCATTCTCATCCCTGATGGTGTCGTCTCCTCTTAGTGGACCATAGATCACCCACCCCAATAGGGTCCTCACTGCGTATGGTCCATCTGCTTGGCTATTAACCACCTCCCAGGGTTCCAGTAGCTTCGAGGTGTTTGTGCCGATGAGGAGGTCAATGCCAGAGTCTATTTCGGGTAGTGTGATATGGTTTAAATATGGCCAGTGAGACAAGTCTTGTTGTTTTGGAATGTTGTGTTGTGAGACAGGCATGGTTGCGTGTGTGAACACATCAGGCAGTTGAAGAAAGTCATCCGAGTCCATCCTTGCTATTTCCAAACCAGTGATATGATAGCTAGACTCAGGCTTCACCTGATTCATCGTTCGGAGGAGTATGTTTGTTTTCTGTCCTGCCATCTTGAGCCTTTTCATTAAGTTTTCAGTGCAGAATGTAGAGGTGCTGCCATGATCCAAAAATGCGTAGGTTTGCAAAACTGTGTCTCCCTTGTGGCTCTTCACTTGAACAGGTACGATGGAGAAGATGGAGGTTTCATCACCGGCCCCAATATGACCACATGTGTGCGGTGAGATGACAGCCTTGCTTTCATTTGATTTCTGTGTCGGTTGTTGTTCTCCTTGTTGAATGTGAAGTATGTCAGGATGTTTCAGTTTGCATGTGTCACAAGTTAAACGACCTCTGCAAAATTTCGATAAGTGTCCTCTTTTTAAGCAGCCAAAACAGATTCCATTTTGTTTTAGGAAATCTATTTTCTCCCTGTGGCTCTTTTCCATGATTTGAGGACACCGTTCCAATGTATGGCCACTTCTTTTGCAGAACAGACATGGGTTGTGACTGATGGATGCATTCATTTTCTCTCCATTTGACTCCACAGCTGTTATGGGTGTTGCTGTTGTTGCAAAACTGCTTCTTGGACTTGACCTTTCTTTTGATTTAACAGTGGTTGAGGTTTTGACAGTTGAAGTCTGCTTAGGGTCCTGGATGTTTCCAAAAAGTGGGTCGGACATTATCATCACTTGTCTTTCGATGAAGTTAACAAGATCAGGAAACATAGGCCGACGACCTCCCTCCTTTAGCTCACAGGCCCTGTTCCTCCATATGTCTCTCAGTTTGTATGGCAGTTTCAAAAGAATGGTCCTCATGTTGGAAGTTACATTCATCTCGTCCATGTAGGATAGATTCTCCATAGCATTGCAGCAACCTCGGAGGAATAGAGAAAATGCTTCCAACCCTTTTGCATCCTCTGATTTGATTGTTGCCCAGGCAAAAGCCTTTTCCATATATGCCATGGCAATCTTATTCTCATTTCCAAAATGATCTTTGAGCAAATGCTTTGCTCTTGGGTAGCCTTGTGACAGAGGCAGATGTTGGCAGCTGCGGACAAGATTTTTTGGATGCCCTCTTGTATATTGCTCCAAAAAGTGTAGACAGTCACCATAATCATCTGTCTTTTTCTCAATTGCCCTCTCAAATGCCCTGATAAAACCTTGATATTGCAATGGATCTCCCTCATAAACCGGAATGTCTCTTTGTGGCAAAGTGGAATATAGATTCTGTTTGACCAATAGGGCCGTGATGTCATTCTGTCTTTGTAACACATTTGAAATATCACCTTGATTAACAACATTTGTAACAGTAGGTGAAGTACATACAGTTTGACCTTGAACCCCTGTTTTCATTTGACCTGGTATGTTTTCAGTTTGTACATTTCGACTGAGGAGAGGGTATTGCAATAATGAAGTTTGCCTGGAGTGAGAGTATTGCAATAATGGAGTTGTGTAATGAGTTTTGTCAGTTTTTTCATAAGCCTTTTCCTTTGGCCTTACAACCTGTGGCTGTGGCGGAGGCTTCGTTTCCATTGACACTTTTCCCTTTTGTTGGGTCGTTTGATCTGGTATGAATGAGTTTGGATTTAATGAATTTGTTTTCCTTTGAGTAACAGCAGCAGCCGCTCCTTGTTCCTCTGAGTGCATCCCTATTGATATTCTTGATGCTTTTCTTGATCCCATATTTTCCAGTACCTGGGCCTTTGCATTGGCTGCTGCCAGTTTTGTCTCCATCTCCAGTTTCTCTTTTTGCATTCTGAGTTGGTCCTGTTGCTTTGTGAATTGCTCCTGTTGCTTTGTGAATTGCTCCTGTTGCATTCTTTGCTGTGCTTCAATCTGATGTTTCTTTCCCAAGGCAGCCATCTGTTCCATCAGAGCAGCTTTTTCAGCCTGGGCAATAATGAGAGCAGATGATGTCGATGAAGATGCTTTGGATGTGGTGGATTTGCGTGTGGATTTTAATCTAGCTATATTTGACACACTGTCATCGGGTCCAACATCATCAGAATTGACAACACTCATGTCTCCACTTTCATCAGGGATGTATGTTATTGGTGGTTCATTTTCAACAGTAGTATGCATTTGAGATTCATTTTCAACAGTAGTGTGCATTTGAGATTCATTTTCAACAGTAGTGTGCATTTGAGATTCATTTTCAACAGTAGTGTGCATTTGAGATTCATTTTCAACAGTAGTGTGCATTTGAGATTCATTTTCTTGGGTGACAGGTATGTATGGCTCAGTATCAACAGTTACAGTGACATGTGGAATTGGCTGTTTCACTTCTGATAACCATTTGTGTACATCATGCATGAAACCCTCCAGAATGTCAATCTTAGGTTGAAACCACTGATTCTGCCTCTCGAATTCCTCCGAAGGTATTTGCAAAACCACCAGAGATGAATGCTCTGCTCTTGCTTCACCACATAAATGAATTAATGCATCCAAATGACCTTTTACAGCCTCCAAATTGTCATTTGAGTTCATTAGCTCCTTCATTGATTCTCTTAATTTGACAGCCTTTTTAACTGCCAATCCTCTTGCCTTTTGATACTTAGCAACCTCCATTTCCAAGCCTTTAGCTGTAAATTTGACAACTCTTTTTTCCTTTTCCGGATCCTGTGTAATGTCGACATCTTGTGGCTGAGCATCTCCATCACTACTAGACATGTTTGCTCATTGATTCAAAGCCAGCTTCCAAACCAACTCACCCAATAGAGCTGCAGGTGTGTCCAATCACCTGTCAATCAGTGTTGGCAGTGAAACAAACAATATGTCTGTCCAGTTGTGGCTCTTTTGATGTCCTTTTCACTCATAGAGCGTCGTTCTTACTTGAATGTAACTGCCTTTTTTCCAGTTTCCAATCTCCTTTGGCTGTTACCTCACAGGTATGGGAGTGATCCTACGCAGTACATACAGAAAATTGCAACAGATGGATGTCCAGTCTTTGATCCAGTTTGAGTGTTATTTATTTATCAGAAATCAGAAATGAAATTGAGCATGAACATGAGCATACCAGTGATGTGAGTGATCCAGTGATGTTATTAGTAGATTATAGGTTAGTCTCTGTGCTGCCGATACTGCTGTGCTGCTGATACTGCTGTGCTGGTAAGAACGGTTTGTTCCCTGTGTCTCTGTGTCTAGTCCTTCCTAGTGCCCCTGTGTCACCTTATAACTGGTCACCTTCTAGCAGCTGTGTGTTTCAAGCCCGCCACCAGGTGGTCAAAAATAATACTGGTAATAATAATAATAATACAAATAATGCCTCTCTTCTAATGGCTCCTACACTGACTCCTCCACAAAAAGGCCTCGTTGTCCTGACCCCTTATCCATCATTTATACACTATGGATAATTAGTGTGGACTTAAACTGTTATTCGTCTATAACTCAAGAAGTACTACTTTGATCAACGTTTCACTACAACAGAATATTTGCAGATTCAGGACTGAGAGACTAAATCTTATCAAATGGTGGTCCGTGGCTCAAATGCCAAATAAATAATGGACCTTGATATGGAGAAAAAAACCATCCAAGCGTATGTTCTATAAAAGTGACACAACTGGATTATGACCCAGGATCAGAGAAGTGTCCCAGAATACCCCATGGATAAGAAGGTGCTGCTGACAGAAAAAGATGAAGAATGTAATAAAAGTACCAAAATACTGACATCCAACTGGAATAAATAAATAAACTGCTGTCAGAAACAGACCAACAACTGAAGAAGTATCGTTAATACAGGTTAGGGTGGTAATATTTAATACCATGTACCTGCTGGAGTATTTTGTATTATGTAGCTAAACTTTACAGTGAGTAACGTTAGGAAGGCCTTAGTAGTAATGATAACGTTTAAATAGCCTAAAGTTATGTGATCATCTCATATCCAATCTTAACCCTATCTCATTTCTAACCACATAGCAATTAGCAGCTACCTTAAAGTTATGCCTATAGAGTGCCAAAGTCTGACATTAATATCAGTAGAGGGCGCTAAGTCCACAGGTTTGTGTACTTTTTATTTGTATTGTAATCCGCATAAGGGGATTTTAGATCGCCTCATTATAAGAACTGTGTTTATAAATAAACAAATCATCCTGTCCGTTTCACTTATATGGATATGAAGAATCAACAGACAGAGAAAACGCTGCCGAATTAGTTACATTTTCGCTAGAAATGTAACAGACTGTATCAAATATGAGTGACTGTCTGACTGTCAAGTGATACAGAGACACCTCCCCGACAATATCGCCAAGACAGTTTGCTTATTTTTGGACCACAATTCATATAGAGCTTCGCAGTCCCGCCCCGTTTCAGAACGACTCTCCATTAATTTTCTCCATAGGCTTTTCAAAAAGTATTTATTTAGAGACGGTTACGCCGTGGACAAAGCCAACTCGGATCGTGACAAATCATGACAATAATTACAATGTGTTGGGCCGATCAAATAATTAGTAATTAGAAGAAAAACAAAACAAATAGTGTTGTATCCTGCCTTTGTTGTCATGATTTGTCACAATCACCGTGACGTGTAGTCTATAGACACCACCTTATTTGTTCATTTAAGTGCAATATATTGGCTCAGATAGAGTGAAAATAGATTTATCGATAATGGCGACCCTGATTTGTATACAACTTTTTAACATAGCTTATTCAAGTAAGTACTCAGTACTTAGTACTTTACTACTGTACATTTAGTGACACACACACACACACACACACACACACACACACACACAGACACACACACACACACACACACACACACACACACACACACACACACACACACACACACACACACAGAGAGATGTGTCCTACATACATATCGATTAGGCTGTGTGTGTGTGTGTGTGTGTGTGTGTGTGTGTGTGTGTGTGTGTGTGTGTGTGTGTGTGTGTGGTTTCTAAAGTTACATATTTATGATTTCTATTATGTTCTATAATAGAAATGACCCAGGATCAGAGACAACAGATCCAGGAAATGACCCAAGATCAGAGACAACTGTTTCTGGATATGACCCAAAAGATGATAGAAAGAGACAATCAAGTGAAGAAAACGAATAAATTACTGACAGAAAAAGACAAGCAACTGGAACAGAAAAGTGAAGAGCTGAAGATGAGCCGGAAGGAATGTGCTGATGTCATGGAGCAGAGCAACAAACAACAAGACAAAGTGATCCAGGACCGTCAGGAACAGAGCACCCAAGTACAGAAGATCACTGTTCAACTGGACGACAGGCAGAGAGAACTGATAGAGAGAGGCAAGAAAATACAAGAGCAAGACCAGCTACTGAAGGAAACACAGAGAGACCTGGAGAAGATGAAGACAGAGAGAGACAAGACAATACAAGAGAAAGACCAGCTACTGAAGGAAACACAGAGAGAACCGGAGAAACAACTGAGAGAGGAGATGGAGGGAGGCGACGGATGGGGACCTAAACCTAAACTGGATACGATGAAGACAGAGAGAGACAATAAATTAGAAGAGCTACTGAAGGAAAGACAGAGTGAACTGACAGAAAAAGACAACAAACTGAAGGAAAGTAATCGACTACTGGCAGAAAAAGACAAGCAACTGGAACAGAAAGGTGAACAGCTGAGGGTGACGAAGAAGGAGTTGGATGACGCCATCACAGAAAACCCACAACTTGGTGAGATTTTGATCCTTAACATTGTCTCACTAGATGACTGTTATGTTGATGATTGGACAAAATGCAAATCTTCAACCTGGGTGTGATTGCAGCTCAGCAGAGCTGTAATCTGAAGATGACATTCTTGAATTCTTAAAAAAGCAATTACTCAACCCTGGCCATGACATATTGTCATTATATCCCATACAAGTTATACTGTTCAATTCCACCAATCAATGTAGCTTAAATACAGCATAGACTTCCACATTAGTCAGTAAATTAAACACATGTAGTGTCATTATAAGTAGTGTTAATACTATTATATAGTATTACATCATTATAACTAGTCTGGTAACCTTAATAGATATTGTAAATGTCATTAATACATCATTATACCACAAATAATAAAACCAACTCCCCATCTTGTCTTCAAGGTTCTTCCACAACTCAGATAATTCTGACAAAGATAAAGATCCAGGAAGCAGAGAAATATCTGAAGACTGTGAGGGTCGAGTTCATTAATAGAGTCTCGGAGGCCAATCTGAAATGTCTAATAGACGGACTTCTGCCTAAGGACGTAATCAATGATGGGGAGATGGAGGCACTCAGAGGGGAACAACTCAAGTCAGAAAAAGCACGGGGAGTGATTGACATGGTGAGGAAAAAGGGAAACGATGCAAGTAAAGTAATGATAGACCTCCTTCAACAGCTGGACCCTTACTTTAGTGGAAACCTGCATGATTATTACATCACCCTCCAGCAGGCAAAAGGCCAGGTAGAGAAGAGGATTCAGAGGGACAGTGAGGAGATGAAACACAAGGAAGAGCAGGAGAGGGAGAGCTTGGAGAAGAAGCTAAAGGAGTCTCTGAAGGGGAAAGAGGAAACCATCCTAGAGCTTAAGGCACACATCAGTGAGATTGAGGATAAAGTGGCTGAACTGAAGAAACAACTGAGGGAGGAGAAGGATGGAGAGAAGAAAAGAGAGCTGGAAGGAAAGCTGAGGAAGGAGTTTGAGAGAAGAGAGGAGATGGAGAAAGAGCTGGAGAAGATTAAAGAGGAGAGAGAGAGCGAGGAGAGAGAGATGGAGGAGAGACACAGACAGAAACTAGAGGAGATGAGAAAGGTCTATGAAGTCAGGGCGGAAGTAGAAAGAGACCTGATGAAGACAGTCCTTCCTGAGATGGTCAGCGACATCATGGCCGCAAATTTGAAGATGCAGAGAGAGATGCAGATGCAGGAGGAGAAGAGCAGAGTCATGAAAGAGGGTGGCCCCTTGAGATGCTGCATCTTGTTTTAGAGGGGGGTCCTGTTATACATACAGTCACTCTATGCTCCCTCTTGGCCTAGTCATCAGCAGGCATGGAATATCTTTCCATTGCTATGCTGATGACACACAGCTCTACATGAAACGCAGTTCCATTGTCGAACATTTATACGAACACATCACACCCATTCTCCACTCACTGCCCAGGCGTCCCGTCTCCTATTGGACACAATACACACATTCTACTCACTGGCGTCATCTCCTATTGGACACAATGAAAGGTCTAACACTGGAAGGAGTGGAGGCTTTTTTATGTCTTATGAGAGATTTACACCCCGCACCCCCCTATAGTCTCACCCCATGTCGGCTGATGTGGCAGACACACTATGAGTTCATTTTATTGTGTGTTTTTGTTTTCACCTGAAACGGATTATATGATTAGTAACTGTTTTGTTTTGAATGGTTTACAAGTTGAATTGAAAAAGGGATGATTGTTTTCGCCTCCCTGTTAACTAAGTAGAAGTTTGATTCCAGGTTGCTCATGTGTTCATATGACAACATAATGGTGTCAGCCTAAACATGTTAAGTGTGTTCATATGACATGTGGTGTAAAGCCTAAACCTGTTAAGTGTGTTCATATGACATGTGGTGTAAAGCCTAAACCTGTTAAGTGTGTTCATATGACATGTGGTGTAAAGCCTAAACATGTTAAGTGAAATACAAGTTTTAATATAAAAGAGGGATGATGTTATTTTAGCCTCCCTGGATCCTTAGAAACAGTATTGTGTTTGAATTAGTTTTGAATGCTAAAATGTAATGTTTATAGGAAGTGTGTGAAGATGACATGGTAAAAGGTCCTTAGATCTCCTTAGTTGATAAGTAAAAACCCATGAATAATTAGGAGTTGGCATAAGAATGTGTGTCTGTTTTCCCACTCACTAAGCCATAGTGAGTTATTTGGCGCTAGCCGTCTTCAAAAATATCAAAGCATGGTAAAAACAAAAAACAAAGGTTACCTCCCCCTCAGGAACATACAGTATAAAACCCCTCAAACCAGAGGGTCAGGGTCCGAGTCTTCAGTCCGGAGGGGAGAGGAGAGGTACAGAGGGTCTTCAGTCCGGAGGGGAGAGGAGAGGAGAGGTACAGAGGGTCAGGGTCCGAGTCTCCAGTTTTCCTAAACAACCTTTTTTTTCCTAGTTTCTTTCCCTTATTTTTGGAATTATATCATTTTTGTATGCAACTACAACTGTATAATAAATCTTCACACGTTTGTAAAATCAGCCCTGGTCTTGTATCCGTCTATTTTGGTGAGTAACCTGTTTAAGTAATATTTAATTATGTTTCCAGGGTATAATTATATGCACTATTGGGCGAGCGATAATATGTCAGTTGCCTCAATTGTCATGCACGGTCAGGACAAAGAGAAGAAATCTACTAAAGTCTGCATTTCAACCCAACTCATGTCACAGGCGAGATACCTCTGTGTTCAACGGCCAGACTCCTCAGGCGAGCCACTGGGGGTGTCCTTAATAACAGGGGCTGCTCTGTCCTTTAGGGAGACGCTGGGGGTAAAGGGTATAGGGTATAGACGCTGGGGGGTATAGGGTATAGGGTATAGACGCTGGGGGTATTTGGCGGTGCCCTCTCTTCAGCAGCAGTTCAATAGATCTCTAGGTCGTCCTCAGACGAGCCCTCCATCGTCGTTTCCAGTCATCCCGATTCTCCATACATCCGGCCAGTTCGTTGGTACTTTGCACTCCTGCATCGCTCTTGAGTACATCCACGTATGTTAGCGTGGGGCGTCCTCGTGATCGATGCCCGTGTGTTGGTTCCAAGAGCACCAGTTTGCTGGCTGGCAGTTCTTGATGCCTTTGGCAGTGTCCTGCTAGTCTCATTCTCCTGGCTGCTATTTTCTGGCTCACCCTTGGTAATCCCTCATACAGAGTCTTGTTAGTGACATGTACAGTCATGCTGATGTTAAGCACTGCACGCAGCATTCTGGTGTAGCACCCGTCAAGGGACTTCTGCAGGGTTGGCTTCAGGGTCCAGCATTCACTGCCGTATAGGAGAACAGACTCCACTGTTGCGTAGAAGAAGCTGAGTTTTATTTGTCGGGGGAGATTGGAGTTCCATACACTGGTCATGCCATTCAGGGCCCTCCATGCAAGTGCCTTCCTCACTTTCAGATCTTTCAGTTCAATAGATACCCAGGCCTTACAGTTCAATAGATACCCAGGCCTTTCAGGCGAGTCGCTGTAGGGTCCTGGGATCTGACTTCACCAAATATTATACCTGGAACTTCCACCGTTGTTTGGTGGAGGGAGACCTCGACAATTCAACTCAGCTCAACTTCACCGTACTATAACAGACAGAAGGACTGACCGTACTATAACACCGTACTATAACACCGTACTATAACACCGTACTATAACACCGTACTATAACACCGTACTATAACACCGTACTATAACAGACCGACCCAACTTGAACCTGCAAAAGGGGGACAGAATGTTCTAGTACACTCAGACTGTCGACAAACTCCCACCACGGGACTCAATGAATACAGTCACAACCACTATATTAATGGCAAGTATTTCATACAGCTTAGGTTTAAAAAAAATCTGAACTATCCCTTTAAGAAATGTCATATTTTAATTATTACAGGGGTACAATATCCCAAAATATACGGGGACCACGATATGAATATGAACAGCAAATGATAAAAGCAGATATACGACCTGTTCGTATAGAGAGAATCAGTCCAGCCATCTCAGTCCGTTGGCCAGCGCTGTCTTTGATTGATTGAAATATGTATTAACAGTTTGCAGAAATACAGTATATACATTTCAAGCACAAACTCAATATACAAAGACTGTTAACTGTGAGTGGACGACACCATAAAGCATTACACTTGTTTACAAAATGGTAAATGGTGCATTTATATAGCGCCTTTATCCAAGGCGCTTTACATAGATTGTGCATTACATTCACCCATTCACACACACATTCATACACCGATTGCGGCAGAAGCCATGCAAGGCACCAACTAGCACATTGGGAGCAATTTGGGGTTCAGTGTCTTGCCCAAGGACACTTCGACATGTAGACAGGAGGAGGAGGAGCCGGGATTCGAACCGCCGACCCATGGATCATTGGACGACCTGCTCTACCTCCTGAGCCACCGCCGCCCACTGTCGTACAAGAGGGTCCACCTTGTTCAATTCATCAAAACATTTAGAGACGTACACAAATATAGACACTTCTATATTATAGTCAATGAACAGAACAGGAATTCATCATAAAGGAGGTAAAATAATTATATACAGTGAGGGGGAAAAGGGGGGGTGGGTGGTGGGGGGGGGGGGGGGGGGGCTCTGACGTGCCTTTACTTTTTCAGACACCTTTCTGTCTCTCTGTGACCTTGATAAACACAGCTATAAAGTGATAAACACAGCTTGATAAACACAGCTATAAAGTGATAAACACAGCTATAAAGTGATAAACACAGCTTGATAAACACAGCTATAAAGTGATAAACACAGCTATAAAGTGATAAACACAGCTATAAAGTGATAAACACAGCTATAAAGTGATAAACACAGCTATAAAGTGATAAACACAGCTATAAAGTGATAAACACAGCTATAAAGTGATAAACACAGCTTGATAAACACAGCTATAAAGTGATAAACACAGCTATAAAGTGATAAACACAGCTATAAAGTGTGCACACTCTTAGAAGTAATGGTATAACTGCTTGAAAGGTCCTACTTCATCTCATCAACTAATTGCTAAGGAAACACTTTACCGTCCGCGGCGCGGCCTGAAAGTGCACGTGCACACGCTCTTTACCGTCCGCGGCGCAGCCTGAAAGTGCACGTGCACACGCTCTTTCTGGCTTTTTGGTGACAATGGACCCTTTGATCAAATAAGACAGTTTATTTATAGTTTTTACAATCAAAGTCAGTCATATATATTATATAGTAGGTGTTTAGAATTCAAACACTATAGGTGTTCTCCTGAGGTGTTTGAGTGAACTCGTGTTCTACTGTATTTCATGACCATTAATAAACATTTGGCATTGTATTATTACACACTGGTGTTTATGTTTTAAACGCGTCACATGTTCCAGGGATTGAGGTGGATACCGGGGCCGTGAGACGCTCCCAGGGGGATGCGCGTCTCTGGGAGTCTGGCGTCACATCACGACACTGCAACAGAGAGAGACCTACAATAAATAAAACCATATTTTGCGCACTTTATTTTATTCATTATTATTGCTGGAAGAAGAAGAAGAAGAAGAATATATCGTTCAAGTTAAACAACAACAATACAAGAAGGGACACACATCCTATCTATGCGAGGAAATATTAATTGTTTGCGGACAGTTTTTATACTGCGCGAATTAATCGGGCGACTGATTTGAATTCAACTGGGAGAGAGAGAGAGTGTGTGTGTGTGTGTGTGTGTGTGTGTGTGTGTGTGTGTGTGTGTGTGTGTGTGTGTGTGTGTGTGTGTGTGTGTGTGTGCGCGCGCGCGTGCGTGTGCTCGTCTCTCTCTCTCTCTCTCTCTGATAATCACCAGTCGCTGCAGCGGAGATGTAAGTACTAGGCCTACCCAGCCACTATATATTATTTATATTATATATGATTCCAGAATGATAGCTATTTAGCCTATATATTATTTACGTATACAGTATATGAAGGTATATGTCTCCTACTTGTAGGTTTAATGCGTTCAAATATTTATTTGAATATCGGAGACGTTGTGAATTGAAGTCAGGATAAATTAATCCCGTGTGTCAGACACACGCGGGACGTACATTTCTCACCCAAAATGTATAACAGTTTATACATCTAGCGCTTCTAGCTTTTTGCACCTTTATAATCCTTTATTTCATTGTCTTATATATATATATATATATATATATATAGGCCGGTCCTTATTGCGATATATAAACTTTATAGCCTACTTTTCTTTTCATCCTTTCCTTAATTACTTTTCCAGCGAACATCAAATAGGCTACTGCGTGTGTGTGTGTGTGTGTGTGTGTGTGTGTGTGTGTGTGTGTGTGTGTGTGTGTGTGTGTCCGTCCGACATGTCAGCTGTACTGTATGTAACGATGCTTTTCCGTACATGCACGTTGTAACTGGCTGCTCTCCCACTGTCAAACTGCACTGGCAGTGTTTATGTCCTTTGTACAGTAACAAGGTGTTCCTGTACTTCTCATTATGTGGACATAAATAAACATTTCAAGTGTGTGTGTGATGTGTGTGTGTGTGTGTGTGCGTGCGTGCGTGCGTTGGCTGTCAAATCCATCCATCTTTGTTCTATAAACGGGTGCGTGCGTGCGTATACGCGCAGCTTGTATATCCACTAATCTCTCTTCTCCATTTGACCAGCGGCTGTTGCTGCGGAGAGCACGGAGTTAGAGAGCCTATAATATATAATAATATAATATATATAATAATGATATATTTGTAGTTGTTGTTGTTTTCCAAAAGCTAAAACAACCGTATAATTGCAGTATAATGATTATACTGCAGGTTAATTGTTTTAGCTTTGGAAAACAACCTATATAGACATAGTGCAAACATGATTTCATTGATTTGAACATGCATGGTTATC
Organism: Protomyctophum parallelum; assembly: GCF_964188405.1. Taxonomy (NCBI): domain Eukaryota; kingdom Metazoa; phylum Chordata; class Actinopteri; order Myctophiformes; family Myctophidae; genus Protomyctophum; species Protomyctophum parallelum. The sequence goes on from NC_139697.1 coordinate 4,384,563, forward strand.
AGATACTGTAAATCCCTGGAACATGTGACGCGTTTAAACCTAAACAACATGTGTGTAATAATAAAATGCCAAGTGTTTATTAATGGTCATATAATACAGTAGAACACGAGTTCACTCAAACGCCTCACGAGAACACCTAGTGTTCAAATTCTAAACACCTATAATATGACTGACTTTGATTGTAAAAACTAAACACGTTTATGTGTTTAAAAAGTGTTACAGGCGATTAAACATGTTCTTCTGTTTATAATCTAAACACTGTGACACGTTTAAAAAGTGTTACAGGCGATTAAACATGTTCTTCTGTTTATAATCTAAACACTGTGACACGTTTAAAAAGTGTTTATAACCTAAACGCTTGGGTTTAGTGTGATACATATTATATATAGGCCTATACCCTTCAAAGTATGGTTTATGCTCAAAGTGAATGGCTATCCAGTGCCATGTAGCTCAAAATGTTATATTGTATAGTCATTTAAAAAGGATTATAAATTATGCAAAATAAATGTAGGAATATGAAATAAAAGATGGTGCCCATGTGTGTGTGTGTGTGTGTGTGTGTGTGTGTGTGTGTGTGTGTGTGTGTGTGTGTGTGTGTGTGTGTGTGTGTGTGTGTGTGTGTGTGTGTGTGTGTGTGTGTGTGTGTGTCAGGAAATGTGTCCACTTTTGTTAAATTCATTTACAGACTTTATATATTTTGTAATTATTGTTTGACTTGAAATGCACATAATTGGCACCGTGGCACTTAGTTTCTTTTCAATTATCGACCACTTTAGTTTTTACTCAAATAGAGAAAGTATTTTTGTATAATAAAATAAAAAAAGATTGATCGGGTCACTTGAGCATTATTTTATGCTAATAAATAGGCTACATAATGATACATAATAAATAGGCTACATAATGGTTTCATGCAAAACGTATGTAAATAGCTGATCTTAAAGCGCCTCGACGTGTTGTGTGCTTGTCGTTTTTTTTAGTTCTACGTTTGAAATGTTTTGAAAATGTCAGCATATAATTGAGCAGTTGAGACGAATAACAGTCTAAGTCCATATAGAGCGTCGCAGTCCCTCCCCCTTTCAGAACAACGAGTGGCCCAGGAAATGAATCCCAATGCATTTTTTCCATATAGGCTTTTCTTAAAGTATTTATTTAAAGACGGTTACGCCGCGGACAAAGCCAACTCGGATCGTGACAAATCATGACAATGAACACAATGTTTTGGGGACGATCAAATCATTTATAAGAAGAAAAACAAAACAAATAGTGTTGTCTCCTGCCTTTATTTTCTTCTTTCTAATGATTTGATCGGCCCAAAATATTGTGTTCATTGTCATGATTTGTCACGATCCGAGTTGGCTTTGTCCGCGGCGTAACCGTCTTTAAATAAATACTTTAAGAAATGCCTATGAGGAAAATGAACGGCGATTTCTTTTCCGGGTATCTCGAGGGGGCGTGACTGCAACGCTCTATAGCGTCGCAGTCCCGCCCCCTTTCAAACTATAGCTTTTCATGGTGATGAATCCATTCCAAGCATCAAACTATAGCTTTTCATGGTGATGAATCCATTCCAAGCATCAAACAGCCATATAGCCACAAATGTGCTGACGTCATCACATTTGTGATGACAGATTGTGTTTACTTTATTGCAATGAAATACAATTACACTCAGCCTGCACAAAACATTGCAAGCACACACACACACACACACACACACACACACACACACACACGCACAGACGCACATGCACAAGATATAGTATCTCCATATTGCACCTTTTATGTAATTTTGGTGAATAATGACTTGGACACAGATAGTCACTAAAAAGTAGAAGAATGTTCGATCTACAAGCTCACAACACATGTTGTGTTACAATGTGCTATGAGCTTGTAGATTGGCTATATACTAGGGCCGGGACTAATTGCGATTAATTACGATTAATTAACTACAGAAAAATTAATGCATTAAAATAAATTACGCATTTTAATCGCACTATTGTTTTCACCGCGGAACGTTGTCACTGGACAGTTTTCAGACGGACCTGCGCACCAAGTGTCCGTGTCCTCTTCAGACAATAACACCACCAGAAACCGCAGACAGTTCACCAGACTGGGGGAAGCCGCTGATTGTCCCCGTGGATTGGAAATTAGATTTAAAAGGCTATCCGATGGTAGCGTGGATTACAGCACAGTTGTGTGCAATTATTCAATAAATAATTATTACCCCTATTACTACAAAAACAATGTTTTATTGCTTAAACTTATGTATTCACTATTCATTGATTCACTAGTATACCAAAATCCATTTGAAAAAATTGCTTTCTCACTGTTCTCGGGTCAAATAATATGCGATTAAAATGCGATTAATCTAGATTAATTAATCGCAAAGCCTCTGATTAATTAGATAAAAAATATTAATCGAGTCCCAGCTCTACTATATACTCTTCTACTTTAACCTGTGTCTCTCTCTCTCTCTCTCTCTCTCTCTCTCTCTCTCTCTCTCTCTCTCTCTCTCTCTCTCTCTCTCTCCCTCCCTCCCTCTCTCTCTCCTCTCTCTCTCTCTCTCTCTCTCTCTCCCTCCCTCCCTCTCTCTCTCCTCTCTCTCTCTCTCTCTCTCTCAGGTCTACCCCAGATGCATCAGGTACCCCAGGAGCCCCGGGGGGCCCAGACGGCGAGGGGGGGGGGCTCAGCCCCGGCCCCCAACCTCACCAGCAACAGACGACTACAGCAGACCCAGGCCCAAGTGGACGAGGTATAAGGAAACGTGCGTGTGTGCGTGTGTGCAACATACTCTCTCCCCATGCCTTCAGCCTGGTGGAGACAATAAAACATACTCTCTCCCCATGCCTTCAGCCTGGTGGAGACAATAAAACATACTCTCTCCCCATGCCTTCGGCCTGGTGGAGACAATAAAACATACTCTCTCCCCATGCCTTCGGCCTGGTGGAGACAATAAAACATACTCTCTCCCCATGCCTTCGGCCTGGTGGAGACAATAAAACATACTCTCTCCCCATGCCTTCGGCCTGGTGGAGACAATAAAACGTACTCTCTCCCCATGCCTTCAGCCTGGTGGAGACAATAAAACATACTCTCTCCCCATGCCTTCAGCCTGGTGGAGACAATAAAACATACTCTCTCCCCATGCCTTCAGCCTGGTGGAGACAATAAAACATACTCTCTCCCCATGCCTTCAGCCTGGTGGAGACAACAAAACATACTCTCTCCCCGTGCCTTCAGCCTGGTGGAGACAATAAAACATACTCTCTCCCCATGCCTTCGGCCTGGTGGAGACAATAAAACATACTCTCTCCCCATGCCTTCGGCCTGGTGGAGACAATAAAACATACTCTCTCCCCATGCCTTCGGCCTGGTGGAGACAGTAAAACATACTCTCTCCCCATGCCTTCGGCCTGGTGGAGACAACAAAACATACTCTCTCCCCGTGCCTTCGGCCTGGTGGAGACAACAAAACATACTGTAGGGCCAATATGCCTTTCTTTCTTACATCACCAGATATATACGGTTTAGCAACGGGCTCACACTTTGTGACATGGGCGTCTTGTTGTTTACTCACTTGTAGTTTGTCGATGGTGATTGATGACTGCAACAGGTTGATGTTATGGTAGGAGTTTGTGTTGTGAGTGCAATGGTTTCAAAATAAACGGGGCAAACAAAACAAGAACAGGCTCCAGACATAAACTAAATAAAGGTCTCAAAAAACAGACGAGCGCAGCGTTCCATAAACAAATAATAAAGTAGGCTACTTTTCTTTCTTTCTTTCTTTCCTTTCTTTTCTTTTAACTGCGCTGTTTGCGTTGCGTGCGAGCTGTTGAAATCTGTAACTCTACTGGCGTCTTTCCACCTACAGCTGTGGGCCTGTGGCTTAATTAAAGGGAACCATGGTGCCATTTCTCAAGGCAACCAGTGGGGGCGCCATTTGGTCACGAATATGTCAAATCAAATAAGATGGCTCCTACATAACCGGCCCCTATTGTTATGGGCATGCTCTAATAACAATATAAAATCAAAATAAACTGGAGCCATACCAAAAGGTTCAAAATCAAAATAAATACTTGTGAGGGGGGAAACAGGCATGGTGTTATGTGCCTGCCTAAATCTTGGTGCTTCTTCAATTTGACTTCGGCACCAGCAGGCAAATCTTGCTGATGGGCCTGTCGAGCACGCTGGTTTTCGTCTGAAGACGTACACTTCTCACAAGTCCTCTCGAGTCTGGCATTGTTTCCAGGACTCTAGCCAGCATCCAGGATCCTCTTGGTGCATTTGTGTCAGCTATGATCACAATGTCTCCCTCTTCAAAGTTCCTGCGGATGCGGTTCCATTTTTGACGTACATTCATAATAGGTAGGTATTCTTTTATCCATCTTGTCCAAAATAGATCCGACAGGTATTGCACTTGCCTCCAACGGCGCTTTGCATATACATCCTCGGCCTGGAACACTCCTGGTGGAAGGATCGGCTGTTTCTTAAGAGTCAACAGATGATTCGGTGTTAGTGCTTCCAGGTCATTGGGGTCATTCGAGACTGTTGTGAGTGGGCGGCTGTTAAGTATGGCTTCCACTTCACACATGACTGTATGGAGACTTTCATCATTCAAAGTTTGCTGTTTGGTGACTGATAGCAAGGTCTTTTTAAGCAAACGTATAATCCTTTCCCATACACCACCATGATGGGCGCCGGCGGGTGGATTAAAGGTCCATTTGACTCCTTTCTGTTGTAGAGATCTTTCTATTTTGTTCAAGTTCCATGTCTTCAAAGATTCCTTTAGCTCCTTTTCAGTGGATATGAAATTGGTCCCATTATCTGAACGAATTTCAGTCACTTGGCCTCTTCGAGCAATAAAACGCCTGAGTGCATTTATGCACGAGTCTGTATCTAAAGAATGGGCCACCTCAAGATGTACTGCTCTACTGATTAAACATGTGAAAATGACTCCATATCTTTTGACTGTGGCACGGCCTCTTTTGATTTCAATGGGTCCGAAATAATCTACTCCTACTTGTGTGAAAGGTGGTAGGTCAGGTGTTATCCTATCTCTTGGCAGGTCTGCCATCTTCTGTTCTCCAACAGATGCATTGAGACGTCTACAGGTCACACATTCAGAGATAATCTTTCTTGACAATGAATTGGCACATGGAATCCAATACTTTTGTCTCAGTAGGGAGAGCATGTGGTTTCTCCCACTGTGTCCTACTTGCTGATGGATCTTTCGAAGAATGAGTTTAGACAAATGGTGGTCTTTTGGGAGGATGGCAGGGTGCTTTGCAGTTTCCGGCATGGCTGATCTGCTTAATCTCCCACCCACTCTTAATACCCTTTGGTCAAGTTTGGGATCAAGCTTGTAGATTGAACTGTCTTTTCGCACGTTCAAACTTCCTTTCTGTAGCGTTTCGATTTCCTCTTGAAATCCTTGCCTTTGACAGAATTGTACAACAGCTGTCTCTGCCTTGTCCAGTTCATCTAGTGACAGGTTGTGTACTCTTAGAGTGTTTTTGAATCTTTTCATTTCTACTTGAATCAATTGTCTTTGCTTGTCTGGGTTTGAGTCTTGAATTTGCATTAGGTCTTTTCTTTTTCTACTCAGCTGCAAAAGGTGAGTTCTTAACTTCAGCATCCATGCTACAGCTCTTTTCAATCTGTCGAAACTTGAGTAGTGATGTATCAGAGTGCTAGTAGCATCTGGATCTGTCGTCTGGATGGTATTGACTGTAACCTTCTCTTTTTTGATTTCAGGATCGTCGGCTGGTATGGAGGTGAGATCAGCAGGTAAGTTAGGCCACGTCTCTTCCTTTTCCTGTAGGAAGTCTGGTCCCTTCTTCCAACTTTCACACTTTAAAAATGCCTCAGCTGTGAGACCTCGGGACACATGGTCTGCAGGGTTGATCTTGGTGCTTAAGTATCTCCACTGCTCAATAGAAGAGTGTTCTCTTATAATGCCGACTCTGTTGGCCACGAAAGTCTGAAACCTCTTTGTATCGTTTCTGATATATTTCAAGACTGCTGTACTGTCTGTCCAAAACACAGCCTTTCTGAGTGGAAGGTGTAATTCGGTCTGCAGCATCCTGTTCACTTTCACTGCAAGTACTGCAGCTGTGAGTTCCATTCTTGGTATTGTGACTTGTTTCAAGGGGGCAACTCTTGCATTTGCCATGATCAAAGAGATGTTAATTTGGTTTTGAGCATTGGTCATTTTCAGGTAGGTGACAGTACCGTATCCTGTCTCACTTGCATCACAGAAGTGATGAAGTTGGGCTGACTTGATCTTGCCAAATTCTTCAGATCTAATACATCTTGGAATGTTGAAGTTCTCCATCTGCTTTAGTCCAGTGAGCCATTTATGCCATGTGAGACCAAAGGCATCTGGAATCCTGTCATCCCATCCATAATTCAGTTGGCATAACTGCTGCAAGATGTGCTTAGCAGTGAATGTGAACGGAGCCAAGAACCCCAGTGGGTCGTACACTGAACTTACAGTGGAAAGAATCCCTCTTCTTGTGTAGGGTTGATTTTTCAAGTTCACTTGAATCCTGAACGTATCCTCCTCCACATTCCACTGCACTCCAAGGGCCCGTTCGACCGGTAGGTTCTTTTGATCCAAGTCAATGTCTTTTACCTCTGTGGCTCGCTCTTCTTCTGGAATAGAGGCCAGCACAGTGCGGCTGTTGCTTACCCATTTGGTTAGGCGGAAACCTCCTTGAGCACACATGGTTCTCAGTTCTTTAGATAGTTCTATGCCATCCTTCTTATTTGGCATAGCCTTCAGACAGTCATCGACATAAAAGTTATCTTTGACAGTATTAACTGCCTCTGCTGAGAACTTGTCTTTATTATCTTCAGCAGTCCTTCTTACGGCATAACTAGCAACACTGGATGAGGATGTTGCACCAAATAAATGCACTGTCATTCTGTACTCTACTAGGCTTTGACTGAAGTCACCATTCGGCCACCATAGGAATCTCAGGAAGTCTTTGTCAGATGGTGTGACTTTCACTTGATGAAACATGCCTTCTACATCTGTCATCATTGCTACTGGCTCTTGTCTAAAGCGGATTAAGACACCCAGCAGTGTGTTGGTTAGATTTGGGCCTTGAATAAGCTCATCGTTTAATGATGTACCTTGGAATGACGCAGAACAATCAAAGACTACACGAAGTTTGTGCTTCTTTGGGTGGCGTACACCATGGTGAGGCAAGTACCATGTTCTTCCTTCCTCAGGTTTTAACTGTCTTTGAGGTACAGCTTCAGCGTGTCCCTTTTGAATGACACTTTCAAGAAAGTCAGTGTATTCTTTGTGGAATTCAGGATCTTTCTTGAACTTCCTCTTTAGCGACATGACACGCTGCTCTGCCAGATGGCGGTTGTTGGGCATTGCAACATCTTTCTGTTTGAAGGGAAGGTTTATTTGATAATGACCATCTTTCATTTGAGTGGAGTCAGACATGATTTGCATGAATCTTTTATCTTCTATAGACATTTCTGCCTTCTCTTCGTAACCCTTTTCTGGAAAGTCATAATTGAACTGTTGGATCATGAGGTCATTCAAATTTATTATAGATATGCGGTTACTGAAAATATGGGTTGGCTGCTTACCGCTCATTGTGGGTTCGTTTAGTAGCCCATTAACCACCCATCCAAGTCTTGTCTTTACTGCATAGGGCCCATTACCCTTACTATTAATTACTGCCCAAGGTTCCATAAACTTAGCTGCATCATTACCAATCAGGAGTCCAATATCTGCATCAATATATGGTAACTTGACCTCTTTTAGGTAGTCCCATTCTTGCACATCAACCTGAGTGGGAATTTGCTTGTTGGTTACAGGAATTTCTTTTTGAGTGTAAAGTGGTGGCAGTTTTAGGAAATCTTTTCCTTCAAGACTTGACAGTTCCAGTCCATTGATTCTGTTGATATTTATGACCTTTTCTTGTCCTAGGGTTCGAAGTAGGATTCGAGTTGGTGTTGCTTTGGCATTCAGTTGCTTCCTTAAAGCGTCTGTACAAAAGGTTCCAGTGCTTCCTGGATCAAGGAAAGCATACGTTTTGAGAATTTGGTTGGAATTAGTTAATTTAACTTGCACAGGGACGATTGATAATTTTTGCTGGTCACCGGCCCCGGTATGGATGGGCCTTTCCATGGTGACTAATGCACTGCTTACTGACATGCTATCAGTGGTTGGACTTGCTTGACCTTTAACTGAGTCTTTCTTAAATTCAATGTGCAACACAGAAGGATGCTTTTTTGTGCAAATTTTACAAGTTAGTCTTTTCGTACAAGATTTACTCAAGTGGCCTTGAGTTACACATCCGAAACATAGGCCATTGGCTTTAAAGAATTCAACCTTATCTTTGTGCATCTTTTTATCAAAATCTTTGCACAGATCTGCGCTGTGATTGCCTTTACAAAAGAAACACGATTTCTGTGAGGTGGATGTAGAGTTGTTTGACTGAGACTTAGGTTCTTGTGATTCTGTTACTGTGGCAAAACTGCTTTTATAACTGCTTTTAGGGTGTGATGAAACGGGAATGGATTTCAAGTTTGGTTTCTTGTCTTTCTGTTTTGTATCTTGGATTTCTCCAAAGAGAGGGTCTACAGCAATGTTTGCTTGTCTTTCAATGAAGTTGACGAGTTGTGGAAACTTGGCTCTTCTGTGTGTGCGTTCATGATAATCATATGCCACGGTTCTCCACCTCTCTCTGTGCCTGAATGGTAGCTTTGATAAGACTGATTTCAGGTGTGTTGGATTGTTCATGTCTTGTAGAATTTCGTTATTGCTCATAGCATTACAGCATGTTCTCAAGAAGAGTGAGAATTTGTGTAGGGCTTTGTTATCTTCTGAACGGATTACATCCCAATTCAGAATCTTTTCCTGATAGGCAGAAGCAATAAGCACCTCATTCCCAAAGTGTTTGCGTAGCAGACGTTTTGCTTTTACATAGCCTCTTTGGGAATCCATGTGGAGGCAGCTCCTCACAATTGCCTTTGGTTGCCCATCGGTGAACTGTTCTAGGAAGAGAAGTCTATCTCTGTCATTGCTTGTCTTGCTTTCTATACAGTGTTCAAACGTTCTAATGAAAGAAATGTAGCTCAAGGGGTCACCTCTAAAGACAGGAATTTCTCTAGATGGCAAGAGTGAGAACCTCTGTTCTTGAACTAACATTTCAGTGATTTCATTTTGTTTTCTCATAATTTCTATCATGCCTACACCTGCTTGTACATTAACCCGAGCACCATCTTGCAAGCCAATGTTTGGGTTAGGCTGCGGGGGTTGTTGGTGAGAAACAGGCAAGCGTGACCGTGAACGCTGCTTAGACATTTGTCTCGGTGGCTGCCGTGATTGGCTACTAGGGGCATGTTGAGACATTTGTCTCGGTGGCTGCCGTGATTGGCTACTAGGGGCATGTTGAGACATTTGTCTCTGTGGCTGCCGTGATTGGCTACGAGGGGCATGCTGAGACCTTTGTCTCTGTGGTGGATGTGAAGTAGCTCCTTGCTCTTCATCATAGTCATCAATGTCATCATCATCATCATCGTCATCTTCACCATCACCATCATCCTCATCATCAACATCATCTTCCTCTTCATCATCCAATCTATAATAATTATCAACCTTCTGGCTGTCTACTGGTAAAGATTGCATTGAGGCAAAATATTCATTGATGTGGATTAATGGGTTAATTAAGTTAGTGTCTACATGTTTACTGATATTTAATGCTTTCAATTTGGCATCAGCGGCTGCGAGTTCAACTTCCAATTCAAAGGCTTCTCTTTTGGCTTTGAGCTGTGCCTCCTGTAATTCAAATGCTCGTCTTTGCTTAAGAGCAGCAGCACGTGCAACTAGAGCTGCCCTTTCAGCCTCTGCCTCCCTCAATACAGAGGAGCTTGTAGCTGTTTTCTTTCTGCTTATCATGCCAATTGAAACATTATCGATTGATTTTGACAGTGATTTCACACTAATTGCTTGTGTCACTTGAAGTTGAACATCCGGTGTCACTTCTGGTGGGATTTGTGCCATAACAGCAGGGGCATTATTAATCCATGAGATAACTTTGTCATGAAATTGACATATGCTTTGAAGTTTAGGCTTATACCACTGCTCATGATCCTCTAAGGCCTCTTCTTCTAATAATAAATGCTGTACAGAATTGTGAAGTGATTTGAAATCGTTTGTTTTAGTACTAAATTCATCGTACTCTTGTTTAACTAATGCAAGGTTTTTGTAATCAACCATGAGTGCTTGTAATACATTTTGTTTGTTTGTGAGCTGTCCAAGTTTATTTTTTCGTGCATTGCATTGTTTTGCATAATTAGCTTCAAGTGCCTTTGGTGTAGGCTTCACTTGCCTTTTACCCTCAATTGCTGGTGCACTTTTATCAGCAGCATGAACAACATCTTCATGCGCTGTCTCTCTTTCACACTGGAGTAATTTCTCCGCTCCATTTACAGACATCAAAACGTGACGTGACGTCCGTATTTAGAATACAACAGCAGCGCTTATTTTCCAGATCCAAACTTATAGTCCGTATTTAGAATACAACAGCAGCGCTTATTTTCCAGATCCAAACTTATAGTCCGTATTTAGAATACAACAGCAGCGCTTATTTCATTAGCTTCAATAGCGTGACACATCCATTATCGTTAGATCCTCCCAATCGATCCAATTTCAATACTTGTGTCCGTATCAGAGAAGATTTCAACTTGAATGTAGGGCCAATATGCCTTTCTTTCTTACATCACCAGATATATACGGTTTAGCAACGGGCTCACACTTTGTGACATGGGCGTCTTGTTGTTTACTCACTTGTAGTTTGTCGATGGTGATTGATGACTGCAACAGGTTGATGTTATGGTAGGAGTTTGTGTTGTGAGTGCAATGGTTTCAAAATAAACGGGGCAAACAAAACAAGAACAGGCTCCAGACATAAACTAAATAAAGGTCTCAAAAAACAGACGAGCGCAGCGTTCCATAAACAAATAATAAAGTAGGCTACTTTTCTTTCTTTCTTTCTTTCCTTTCTTTTCTTTTAACTGCGCTGTTTGCGTTGCGTGCGAGCTGTTGAAATCTGTAACTCTACTGGCGTCTTTCCACCTACAGCTGTGGGCCTGTGGCTTAATTAAAGGGAACCATGGTGCCATTTCTCAAGGCAACCAGTGGGGGCGCCATTTGGTCACGAATATGTCAAATCAAATAAGATGGCTCCTACACATACTCTCTCCCCATGCCTTCGGCCTGGTGGAGACAATAAAACATACTCTCTCCCCATGCCTTCGGCCTGGTGGAGACAATAAAACATACTCTCTCCCCATGCCTTCGGCCTGGTGGAGACAATAAAACATACTCTCTCCCCATGCCTTCGGCCTGGTGGAGACAATAAAACATACTCTCTCCCCATGCCTTCGGCCTGGTGGAGACAATAAAACATACTCTCTCCCCATGCCTTCAGCCTGGTGGAGACAATAAAACATACTCTCTCCCCGTGCCTTCGGCCTGGTGGAGACAATAAAACATACTCTCTCCCCGTGCCTTTGGCCTGGTGGAGACAACAATACCATAGTACTAAAAGACCTTGGACGCATAAACCAAGCCACGTTCAACACATTCAGCTACAGGCTAGTGCTGCAACAGAGCTTTTCACTTTTTGACAACGTGACGCAGTATAGGAGGTGGTGTGACAGGGCCTGACGCTTAAGATGGTACTCCTATTAAAATGAAAAAAAAAAGAAAAACAAGCATATAAATTCATATAATTTAATTAGGAAACTCACCCTCAATCAGTTCACCTTTGGTAGAATGACGTCAAAAAGACACCTATAGTGTTTTATATTACTGGACTGGCCAAAAGCATGCTGTGGACGGATACAAATAAATGTCATCAAGTGAATGATAACATTTTAAACTTGTTGATTTCATCTCTAATTTAGAATGACAAAACATATACGGTAAGTATAGGTGAATTATTAAAGCCCAAACCACACCAAAGGGTCGGGACGGTTTTTAAGGTCAACCACACCAAAAAATTTAACGTTTTTTTTGTCCCCAAGGAGTTCCTATATCGTGTAGTTTGGGCTTAAAGGAGTTCCTATATCGTGTAGTTTGGGCTTAAAGGAGTTCCTATATCGTGTAGTTTGGGCTTAAAGGAGTTCCTATATCGTGTAGTTTGGGCTTAAAGGAGTTCCTATATCGTGTAGTTTGGGCTTAAAGGAGTTCCTATATCGTGTAGTTTGGGCTTAAAGGAGTTCCTATATCGTGTAGTTTGGGCTTAAAGGAGTTCCTATATCGTGTAGTTTGGGCTTAAAGGAGTTCCTATATCGTGTAGTTTGGGCTTAAAGGAGTTCCTATATCGTGTAGTTTGGGTTTAAAGGAGTTCCTATATCGTGTAGTTTGGGCTTAAAGGAGTTCCTATATCGTGTATTTTGGGCTTAAAGGAGTTCCTATATCGTGTAGTTTGGGCTTAAAGGAGTTCCTATATCGTGTAGTTTGGGCTTAAAGGAGTTCCTATATCGTGTAGTTTGGGCTTAAAGGAGTTCCTATATCGTGTAGTTTGGGCTTAAAGGAGTTCCTATATCGTGTAGTTTGGGCTTAAAGGAGTTCCTATATCGTGTAGTTTGGGCTTAAAGGAGTTCCTATATCGTGTAGTTTGGGCTTAAAGGAGTTCCTATATCGTGTAGTTTGGGCTTAAAGGAGTTCCTATATCGTGTAGTTTGGGCTTAAAGGAGTTCCTATATCGTGTGGTTTGGGCTTAAAGGAGTTCCTATATCGTGTGGTTTGGGCTTAAAGGAGTTCCTATATCGTGTAGTTTGGGCTTAAAGGAGTTCCTATATCGTGTAGTTTGGGCTTAAAGGAGTTCCTATATCGTGTGGTTTGGGCTTAACAGTAAAGAAAAACAAATCACACCCGTGTGAAGTGAGGGGCGCTAATATATTAAAGGAGAATTCCATGCTAGAAGGCTTTCTTACCTTTCTTTGTAGTCGTTACGTCCCCACCAAAGAGGTCCAGGTGTTATTTTGTGCAAAAGCTCCTTATTGGCTATTTCCCTAGCTCTCAATGAATTGCATTGAATTGAATGGGGCTATGGGGTGGATATAAGAGAGGATATATACAAAATAATTATAATTTTGAGCGATGGAAATAAGCAAATTAGCACAACACCCCATAGCCCCATTCAATTCCCATTCCATTCAATGCAATTCATTGAGGACTTATGGTAGGGGAAATAGCCAATAAGGAGCTTTTGCACAAAAAAACACCTGGACCTCTTTGGTGGGGACGTAACAACTACAAAGAAAGGTAAGAAAGCCTTCTAGCATGGAATTCTCCTTTAAAGTCTATAACTCATGTTGATTATTGGTGATGTAAAACAAATCTGTACAGTAAAGCTATATAATATACACTATAGAGTGCTATACAGCCAGGTGAGGTTTGATTGGCTTAACCCCGTTCTCATCTACACAGCCAGGTGAGGTTTGATTGGCTTAACCCGTTCTCATCTACACAGCCAGGTGAGCTGATTGGCTTAACCCGTTCTCATCTACACAGCCAGGTGAGCTGATTGGCTTAACCCCGTTCTCATCTACACAGCCAGGTGAGCTGATTGGCTTAACCCCGTTCTCATCTACACAGCCAGGTGAGCTGATTGGCTTAACCCCGTTCTCATCTACACAGCCAGGTGAGCTGATTGGCTTAACCCGTTCTCATCTACACAGCCAGGTGAGCTGATTGGCTTAACCCCGTTCTCATCTACACAGCCAGGTGAGGTTTGATTGGCTTAACCCCGTTCTCATCCACACAGCCAGGTGAGGTTTGATTGGCTTAACCCCGTTCTCATCTACACAGCCAGGTGAGCTGATTGGCTTAACCCCGTTCTCATCTACACAGCCAGGTGAGGTTTGATTGGCTTAACCCCGTTCTCATCCACACAGCCAGGTGAGGTTTGATTGGCTTAACCCCGTTCTCATCTACACAGCCAGGTGAGGTTTGATTGGCTTAACCCCGTTCTCATCCACACAGCCAGGTCCGGAAAACGGTACTTTTTTCAGCATTGACCCCAGTAGAAGGTCTGCTGCTGTGAATTTTACACCTCTCCCGCTTAGCGGAGAGTGGGGTGTGGTAGAGGACATCTCCCCGAACGCGTGGGTATGTCCAGATAGTTGCCTCGCGGAGCCGTCTTTTGTCCAGTGTCCATTCTGGGTCCGGAAACGGTACTTTTTTCAGCATTGACCCCAGTAGAAGGTCTGCTGCTGTGAATTTTACACCTCTCCCGCTTAGCGGAGAGTGGGGTGTGGTAGAGGACATCTCCCCGAACGCGTGGGTATGTCCAGATAGTTGCCTTGCGGAGCCGTCTTTTGTCCAGTGTCCATTCTGGGTCCGGAAACGGTACTTTTTTCAGCATTGACCCCAGTAGAAGGTCTGCTGCTGTGAATTTTACACCTCTCCCGCTTAGCGGAGAGTGGGGTGTGGTAGAGGACATCTCCCCGAACGCGTGGGTATGTCCAGATAGTTGCCTCGCGGAGGCCTCTTTGTCCAGTGTCCATTCTGGGTCTGGAAACGGTACTTTTTTGAGCATTGACATCAGTAGAAGGTCTGCTGCTGTGAATTTTACACCTCTCCCGCTTAGCGGAGAGTGGGGTGTGGTAGAGCAACCTGGTCGCAGGCCAACTCGTTGAAATAGAACGGACTGGTACACTGCCGTTCCGTTCATAGAATACTAGTAGGTACCGCAGTCCGTTCATATCATACTAAAAGTCCCACCAGTGAAACCTATGGATTCGTGTCCCGGATGATGTCACGTGACTTAAAAAACCCCCCACACCGCAAGTCCGTTCATAGCGTACTATTATGCCCACCATTGAAACCTATAGGTTAAATTTTTTTTTTTTTAAATAAAAAGATCCAAGCTGATATCGCTTCTGTCGTGCATTTTTATAACATGTATGGTATTGTATTTTAATAAACATAATTGTTATTGACTTTTTGTAATTCATTTTATAACATTTAAGGCTCCGCCTGTAATACATATTTGGGCATGGCTATGAAGCCATCGTTTACTTCCTCCACATTTGGCCCTTACTTCTACATAAACGTTCATCTTTAGGCTTATCCCAAGGCCATAAATGTTACAATATTTGACGGGCCCACGGAAGTACCCGTTCCTTCCGTATTGTTTAATAAAAAGCATTTTAATCGGATCGAACGCAACTTTCTAAAAGAACGTTCACTGTATCAGCATGCAGTACACCTACCAAACGATAGGGTCGTAGTTGAAAGAAATAGGAAGAAATGGCCATCGATCGGATTAAAATGCTTTTTAATTGAACAACACGGAAGATATGGTTAATTCTGCGGGCCCGCAAAGCATTTTAACATCCATGGGGTAAGCACTTATTTTTTTTGGATGCAGACGTAATCCACTTTTCCAGGTGCTGTCGATATGAAATGAGCAACACGTAACTTTTCAACGAAATTAACAGACTTCCCTCCCAGACCACGATAATAATAATTATAATTATTAGTTGATCGACCATACATAATTGTAACATCAGTGGGCATGGGTTAATAACCTTATATTTGAAATCCACACGGAATATGTAGATATGGATGTTTTTATTGTATTATTTAATTTATTTTAATTTTGGGCGAAAACCGGAACCCGGAAGCATTCGCTTGTTTCTGAGCTACCATCAACTAGTGACTACAGGTAGGCTACAGTAGCCACAGGACAGGTACAGTTTGCAGAATTACAGTACATTTCAAGCACAACTCTAGTACTCTACTCCTTCGTTGGCTCGCTAGAAAGGTAAGATTATATGTTTGTAACAAAGTCACAATATCAATGTAGTTTTTGTGTCCGTCTTTTTTCTTTTTTTGCCTCACGTTAAATGATGGGGCCATGTGATCTAATACAGGTTAGAACCTTAGAGTATATAGATATATATATATACTCTATGGTTAGAATTAAATAACTAGCTTTAGCATACTAGCTGCTAGTGTGAGAGGGCTTCTGGACAACAACGCAAGTTAGCAATAGCAGCTGCAATTTGACGTTACTGTAAACCTTCTTTTAAATCCAAAGCTCCTTTGTTTACAATGTACAACAAGCATTACAACCTACAAGAAGACCAAATGCAACCACTCCAATTGAGTTAGTTGTATGAGTTATATTGTATTAATAAAATGGCATGCTATTCATAACAACTCTTTACATAGTGCTGCTTTAAGTATGTTTTTTTTTGTTTGTTCTGTTTTTCCCTTAAAAAGTGAGAATGCCGAACCGACGCACATGCCCTCATTGCAAAGCCAAAGTGGCATGTGGGCATAGATCCTGCCCAGTTCCAGAGGTAGGTCATACAGGATAGCCAATCCCCATTTTCATACATTAATATGACCAGAACATCCATTATACGTTCAAATGAACTTACATTTTGGCATTAAATACCCCAGTCTTTGTTGAGCAATACTGTGATGAGTTATTAAAAAAAAAAAAAAAAAACATTTATTTATTACACCAAGCATTCACCAATGGTCATTATATTCTGTATTTTCTAAACATCTCTCAACTGATGGATAGGTACCTGTTGAAATATAATTGGACTCTTTTTTATAAATTGCATCATATTATTGCTAAAATTGGATATCGAGTCTGTTAGTATTCAACTGTCACTATGGTTATTGAGATTATCCATATTTTGTTATTAATTCATGAAAACGGCAGCATCTCCACTAGCATTGCATTAATGACAACTTATGGCTTTATTGCTGTGGCCAGACAATGGACTTTGGCACGGGTTTCCCAAAGCGATTTGAGAAAGATTGTAGCTCACATTCACATTCATAGAGGCCCTTTGTAGCGGCAAAACTGTTTCCTGAAAGCCTTCTTAGCCTATACGCAGACCTGTCCTACGAAGGCCTTTGAAAGAGTGACCTGGAGCGCCCTTACACCGTTCGCAGCGAAGCAAAGCATTATAACTATACTATACTATAACTTTACTATAACTATAACCTTTACAGTATAGTTTTAAAAATAGATGACAAGTGGATGTCAGTGTTCACACTGGCTATAATACTATATTAATTATGCGACAGAGAGAGTGGCACGTGCACCCGACGTTTATAAAATGTACTCATGAATGATCCAATCATCTTATAAAAATATAAGGTATATGCGAAATGAACTAAAGTTAAATGTGATGCTGAGCTACAAACACGTGTGTTTAATTTGGCCATGTTCTCTCTCTCTCTCTCGTCTCAGTCTGTTGTGTAGAGTGCGCTTGCTTTTGATACTGAGAGAGAGAAAGAGAGCGACCACCACAACACACTTACATACATATACATCATGTAAGGATCTCTTTGGGAAACCTGACCATTGACTTTTTCCTGTTTTCTACCACCCTACCTTTAATATGATTAAAACATGTGGTGCATTAACTCAACAGCATATTTAGTGTATTTAAAATCTAGAAAAGTATCACAGATCATTTGGAACTGTATTTGTTCTCTTGTAGCGCTCGCTCTCATTCTGGCTCTTTCTCACTTGTACAGTGTGGCCAGCTTTTGGCACATAAAGAGAGGCACACCAAGGACGTTTTAGAGTTCCGGGCTCGGGCTGATGAATGGGCCAAAAACAACATAGCCGATGGCAACCAGTCGAAGGTTGTTGACCGCTCGTACATACAGGTGATACAATTTTATTTGTCTTTCTTTCTGTCCATTTTCGTTAGCCTTTTCAAGTTCCAGTTGGCCCAATCTCTTCAAAGGGCCTTTTCACATATACAGTAGACCCAACAAATGGACCCAGAAGTGTTAACTTTTCAAAGCCGTTAAACGAATGTTTGTCTTGTTTAGGGACTTGGGTTTGTTGACTTAAATGTTGTTTTAGCTTAGTAGCACTGACCAGAGCTACATGATGACATGCTTCGGCAGAGTTACAATTTAGGCATTTAGCAAGAACAAAAAAACATGGGAATACATCACATATATAAAAAGCATTTATCATGAAACGTGCGTAAGCTAAGAACATAACAGTGGAATATCTATATAATGAAACTATACATATATACTATACTATGCTATACATATGTACTATGACGTGCTATGACTACATACAATGCAATTATAGTGCTGTCTACATAACATGCAATAAGTCTGTATCAAATGCTTTGTAAGTCTACAAAGATGCTATCTAAGGGGGTAGGGTGCCATGATGGAGTCTGAAAAGGTGGGTTTTCAGACTACGGTGGAAGATTGGGAGTGATGCTACAGTTCTGACTGCAACGGGAAGTGCATTCCACAGTTTTGGAGCCAGAAGGGAGAAGAGTTTGGGACGTGTGGAGCGTTGTCCCGGCGTTTTTAGTGAGGGTACTTCCAGCTTCCCTGCATTGGCTGATCTGAGTGCGCGGGAGGGTTTGTAGGGTTCAATCATACTTGCAAGATATGGGGGAGCCATAACTTTGGTTGCTTTGAGTTTTGTGAGACATGTGAGAATTTTGGCTGATTGAAGACAAAGCGAGCTGCAGCATTTTGGATCAGTTGGAGAGGCTTAAGTGCACATGCCGGTAGGCCAGTAAGGAGGGAGTTACAATAGTCGAGTTTTGACAAGACTGTTGTCTGGATTAGGAGCTGGGCTGATTCCTGGGTGAGGAACGGTCTAATTTGTCGTATGTTATAGAGTGTGAACCTACAGGATCGAGTGACAGCTGTGATGTGAGTTTTGAAACGAGAGCTGACTGTCCAGGACAACACCAATGTTCCTGGCTGTTGGGACAGACGTTACCAGGGCGGAAATAGTTAGCTCCCGCATAGGGCAGGACTTAGCTGGGAAGAAGAGAAGCTCAGTCTTGTCTGGGTTCAGCTTGAGGTGGTTGGAGGACATCCACTGTGAGATGTCAGCCAGGCATGCAGTGATGTGCTCTCGTAGTTAGTTCGAGTTAGTTTGGTTTTTGTTATATTTGTTATTATTTGGCCATGTTCACCCTGATGTTGTGATGTCTTAATGTAGTTAAATGTCGCTACTGTTGTGGAGACCAGTGTGGTCCTCAACTAAATTAATTCCTGTGAGCTCTAATAAGGACCATGGCAAAAGGCATCTAACTATTTCCAGACACGTTCAAACTGATCTTATAAATGAGAGAAATGAAACAATGTAGCACCTGCACATCCTATGTTTTGTCTAAATGTTATCAGAGATTATTATTATGGGCTGCAAAGATTAAAACGGATCGTTTGATACTGCCTCACAATGCGAGGCGTTGTCATTTTGTAGGTCTCTTTCTTACATATATATTCTTTTTTAAGGGGGAGAAATTGAAGGCCCTTGGATATGTCCCTCTTCTCCTTATGGGGAAAAAGAAAGGAGGGAAGAGTGCGGAATGGGGGGCGGAAATGTGTTTCCCATTCCACAAACTGCCTCAGGCGGCAAGGGACGTCCTGGAAGTGCTCTTGGTCACGTTCGAGGGTTTTTTGAAAGGTAGGTTAGACTAGCATTCATTATATCTATTCATTATATTGGTCCTATATTATGCCCAGATGGAGCAGATTTAAATGTTTTAACTATACCATGTTTTTTTGTTTGTTCCCATTTTCCCCCCAAAAGCATGCAATTACACGGCGGCTGCAGAGGGGGGGCACCAGGAAGCAGAGGAGGGGGGAGAGATGTCGGGAGAGAGAGAACAGGAGGAGGAAGAGCTGGAGGGGGAGAGGAGGGTCTAGAGATGGCGAGAGAGGAGGAAGACCTGGATAGAGAGAGAAGACAGGACAATGGGGGAGAGAAAGGAGAGGAGGGGGGAGAGATGGCGAGAGAGGAGGAAGACCTGGATAGAGAGAAAGGAGAGGAGGGGGGAGAGATGTCGGGAGAGAGAGAACAGGAGGAGGAAGAGCTGGAGGGGGAGAGGAGGGGGAGAGAGAGGAGGGTCTAGAGATGGCGAGAGAGAGAAGACAGGACAATGGGGGAGAGAAAGGAGAGGAGGGGGGAGAGATGGCGAGAGAGAGAGAACAGGAGGAGGAAGAGCTGGAGGGGGAGAGGAGGGGGGAGAGAGAGGACGGTCTAGAGATGGCGAGAGAGGAGGAAGACATGGATAGAGAGAGAGGAGAGGAGGAGGGAGAGAACATAGATGGGGAAGGAGAGAAGAAGAAGAAGACGGCGGCGGTACGGACTAAACGGTACGTGCCGATACAGGATAGAAGATGCTGAGCAATAGAGTTGACCGTCACTATGCAGAATAGGTGGTCAGTCTTTGGGTACAAGAACACTTGTTTTCCCAGGCATGCATCTAGGCAAGGCCATTACAGTTAAAATGTCCTGTTCCCATATGGAAATAGATAACCCCTCACTTGAGGGGCGCTAATATATTACAGTCTAACTCATGTTGCTATGATTAGGTGATGTAATGCTTAACAAACATTACATTATCTTTATTGTTAAGGGCATTTAATGTGGGAAGGGGTCAGAGAACCTGGCCTGCAATGCAAAGACCAGAGGCCTTTATTTATGTTCTTTTCCTCCATACAGGCCTGCGGTGACGAAAACGGCCAAGAAAAGAGCTGTGAACAGGAAGGTGAAAAATGTAGATACTGGTATGAATAACTATTATTATTATTATTATTATTATTTGTATAATTAAAGCTGCACTACCTAATTCTCCTCTTTTACCCTGTATTTGCACCTGGTTTCCTGTGCACATGCTTCTATTTCTACCATTGAGTTAATATAGCCTGTCTGCTCAGGGGATAAATTGAATCTTGACATTCTAGTCAAAATTTTTGTCAGATCCTTTGTCGAGGTGAGACTCGACCTTTGACAATATTTGTCTGAATATAAGAGCAGGGAGACAAAATAGTATAAGTTATATTGTATTAACATACATCGCCATGTAGAGTCAAATAGGGCCTTCATGGCTTTAGTACTACTGGCTCTGCCCAGACAGGAACTTGTCCTGGACCACAAAAAGATAACTCCTGCCAGGTATAATTATGCACTACGTTATGTTAGTAAAACATGAAGGGACTATGAGAGCTTACTCTGGCTGAAAAGCTCTTTGGTCATAAGCTCTGAGCTCTGAACAGGAGTAATACTCTATTACCTTGCACCATAGAGCGTCGCAGTCCCGCCCCCTTTCATGACGATGCCAGGCCCAGGAAATGATTCCCAATGCATTTTTCCCATAGAAAAAGAAAAAAAAGTATTTACTTAAAGACTGTTACGCCGCGGACAAAGCCAACTCGAGTTGTGACAAATCATGACAATAAACATAATATTTTGGACCAAACAAATAATTACAAAGAAGAAAAACAACATAAGTGTTGTAACCTGCCGTCTGTTGTGATGATTTCTCACAACTCGAGTTGGCTTTGTACGAGGCTTAAAAGGTCTTTAAATAAATACTTTTTGAAAAGTCTATGAGGAAAATGAACGGGGAATCAATTCCTGGGCCCTGGTAGGGGGCGGGACTGCCACGCTCTAGAGGGTGTCTCTGGAGCTGACAATATGGTGCAGCATTTGATGAGAAATAGAATGTCAAAGAGTGTTGTAATGATTTGCAGGACAAGAGGGTATAATGATCTCTCCTCAGGCCATGTGTTATCTGTGTGTAGCAAAGCTAGGTATCTGGGACATATTAACAGATCTACTGACTAAAGGCTCACTCTCACTCGCAGGGACATATGTCTTGTGACATGGCCGTACCAGGCCTGTTTATAACGTTTTACTGTTGAGAGTAGAGGCTCCTGTTCTCCAGCATGTGTTGACTAGTAATCGTTTGTCCGGTGTTCTTTATGTGAAATATGAAGCATCCTTCTGAAGCACTTGCTTTCAAAGGGCTGTATCCTGTGCTCTCTGTCCGCTGTGAGTGTCCAGCTCTCACAACCATAGAGTAGGGTGAAGAGCACCTGTTACTTGTAAGCGACCCCGTTTTTCCTACCGAGTTTCGCACCAGTGAGGGGCGGGGGGGTAGGTGACGGCCCTAGTTACAGTTAGATGAGTCGTGAAAACTCCTGCATTTGATCATCCATTTATTCCATTAAATTAGACCATAGACCATTTTTATGATCTGGCAAGTCTTGTCACGGCTGATGTTGCTATGCTGATTCTTGTTTTTATTTCCTTTGTGGAGCTGCCATCCTCACTCACAAAGAACCTGAAGTCCTATACTTCATCCAGTCTTTACCCGTTCATTGTGATGTTGGTTGGTGATCTGTAAAGGCAGTGCTGTATAATATTTTCTCAAGATGCTGAGGAGGAATTTCTTCTCATGTTCAATTGATGTGAAGGTAAACCTCTTCTGAGCACGCTTGTTGGTTAAGTTCAGGAAGGCAAGTGAGTTGTTTTGCAATGTGTGAGTAGTAAGAAGTAAGTCAGAATTCTATTATGCTGCTGTCTAATGGTGTTATCAGATATCGGTCTACTTTTTGGAAACGTTGGTACCGTTGTGTCTTGTAATTCTTATTCCTAGAGCTGGCCTACTTGGAATGATGCAAGTTGGAAATGCATGTCCACCCAGTTATTATGTCTGTGTCCCTGTTATGCCCATATATTGAGTTCTTTGTCAGGCATGCCCAAATATGGAGTCTATGCAGATGTCAGAATATCATTGTGAAGTCGGAACAGGCCAGCTCCATATATGGAGATATGTGAGATTAGGTGTGATCATTTGGCTAATTTGGGCCCTGGTCAGAGTTATTTTGTGGCGGTTCTGGATAACCGTGGGTCTGACCGACTCAAGGCCGGGCACTGCACTCCCTGTGGTGTAGTGGAACGTGTGTTTAATTTGAAGTCGGTGTGGCGAGCGGTTTTCAAGTTACGTGGAACAGATACATACACACAGACTTTGCAATTATACACAGTGCAATTATAGATGTTTTTTTTATGGTATAGCGATGTTCTTTCTCTAGGTATAGTGGGTTTTTTATGTTTGTCTAATGAACCCTGTCTACATAAATATGTTTTATTGATTGATTTTCTTTTTTTTTTTAAGGAAAAAAAACAGTGCTGCAATCTCTCTCTCTCTCTCTCACAGATTGCACGCATTGGTCCTCCGAGGTCCCCTGGCCCATTAAGCCTGTTGCCGAAAAGACTCGTGAGAGAAAAGTTAGTATCTGTTCTACTATTTACAATCTTGCCTTCTGCCTGAAATGCAGCAGTATTTGGAACATGTATAATGACTTAAAACTTTCTCCTATATACGGTACAGCTTTAATGTTTGTCTTTCAACAATGCTTGTTTAATAAAGAGAAATGTAATGTTTGTTTTGAGGACTAAAACAAACATTAGCACCCGTTGCTTAAACAAACATTATGTTGTAATTGATGTTGTAAGATGATAAGAGCGCCCCTCACTTCACACAGGTGTGAATGTTATTGTATTACCTCTGATGTGTACCAGGCCTGTTTACAACGTTTTACTGTTGAGAGTAGAGGCTCCTGTTCTCCAGCATGAGTGTTGACTAGTAATCGTATTATCTCTGATGTGTTGTGAATATTTTAGAGGCTGGGAGTCATTATTCAATCACAAATAAAATAGTGATTATTTTTCCTGTTTTCCCCTCTTCCAAAGGGCACAAAGCAGTCCTTGGTTCAATGGGCTCCATGCCCCACATGGTAACTTTAACCCTTTAACTTTGTTTCTCTAACTTGTTAGTTACTTGTCTTGCAGAGTAAAGTGATTGATGCTCTTGAAACATAAGAAATATGTAAATGCTTAACATGATTTCAAAGTCAATAAATATATTATTATTTATAAGGGAATGCTTGTAGCGGACCCAGCTGGCCATGAAAAGGTTGAAGACTGAACTGATGATTTTGAAGTTTCTTTATTAAATCAACGTAGAACTGACCAGAGAAAAGGCATACAAATGCATCAATAAACATCCATTATTCAGGTTCAGGTTCATTTATTAGTTTGTCCCCGTGGGGCGATTTGGTTTACAGCAAGGCATAACACAGGCAGGTAACATGAAACACAAAAACAAAAACACAGCAAAGGCACATAGTACACATAGAACATTTAAAACAGGATGGCAGTTCAAGGTATCAGTGTAACATTATAATTCATAACTTTTCCAGAAAGTTGTATAAAAATAAGTAAAAAAAACAACAACTATTAATACAGATACAATTTATCTCCTCCTATCGGCATTTAGAGCCTTGATAGCTACAGGCACGAAGGAGAACTTATACCTGTTGCTTTTGGCCCCTGGAACTTTTAGGCGAATGCCAGAGGGAAGCAGCTTGAACTCAGAGCTGAGGGGATGGGAGTTGTCCGTAAAAATGGACTTGGCTTTCTTAAGCACCTGATTTTTAAATACTTGGTCTAGACTACTGAAATTAACTCCGGCAATCTTTGAGGCCGTTCTCACAATCCTACCAAGGTGGTTTTTGTCCTTTACATTTAGGTTTCCATACCAACAAATGATGGAGAAGGAGATAACTGACTCAATAAAGGCACTGTAGAACAGTTTCATAAGGGATTTGTCAACCTGAAATTTGGCGAGCTGCCTCAAGCAAAAGAGGCGATGTTGGCCTTTCTTGCACAATATTTCACAGTTCACATCAAATTTGAGCTTGCTGTCAAATGTAGTACCCAGGTATTTATAAGTGGTCACCAGGTCGACTTGCTCACCATGGACAACACTGTTCTGGGGAACTGGGGGGGGATCTCCTGAAGTCTACACACATTTCCTTGGTTTTCAAGACATTCAGTTGGAGAAAGGCATCCCCACACCAGGAGAGAAAATCCTCAAGTACTTGGCCATGACCAACTTCATCATCACCAAGCAGGCTGACTATGATGGAGTCGTCAGCGTATTTGATAATGAATCTGTTGGCGTGCTGACTAACACAATCATTTGTATATAGAATATACAAGAAGGCGGACAAAACACAACCCTGGGGTGAGCCGGTAGAGGATGATAATAGGTTGGATAAAATACCATTGACCTTTACCTGTTGTGATCTATTGGTAAGAAAATCAAGGATCCAGCCTACCAGACCTGCATCTAGACAGAATAAGTTTACAAGTTTGTCTGCCAGAACGTGAGGCTGAATTGTATTAAATGCTGATGAGAAATCTACAAAGAGCAGCCTGGCGTGCTTCTTACTGCCTTCTAAATGTTTATAGAGAAGGTTAAGTAAGGTCGATGAGGCATCTTGAACGCCTCTCCTGGTTCTGTAAGCAAACTGAAAAGGGTCTAACATGGACTCCGTTTTGACCAGGAGCTCAGTTTTTACCAGCTTCTCAAATTGTTTCATAACCAGGGAGGTCAGGGCAACAGGTCGGAAATCGTTCAGCACCGTAGGGTTCTTTATTTTGGCCACGGGCACCACTATGGACTGTTTCCAAAGAGATGGAACCTTCTGCAAGGAGAGGGACAAATTAAAAATGTAATTAAAGATGGGGCCTAGCTGATCAGCACATGTTTTTAGTAGGCGCCCACTGATTTTATCAGGGCCAGGACTTTTCCTGGGTTTACACCTCCTAAAACATTTGGTTACATCCTTCTCGTTAAAGAAGGGATTCATAGGAGGGGCCGACATGAGACATAAGTTCCTAATTTCATTGTGTTTGGGCTTGTAATCGTGAGCATCGAATCTGCCATAGAATGTATTCAGATCCTGCGCCAGCTCTACGTCTGAGGTGTATCCATTGAGCTGAACTTTACTCCTGCCACAGTCCTTCATCCCTGTAATTATTTTCATGCTGTTCCAAGCAGATCCTAAGTTGTTCATTTTGAGCTGAGACTCAATTTTATCTTTATACCTACTTTTACATGCCCTGATTTCACGTTTAATTTCCTTCTGAATGTCACACAAAGCAACTCTGTTCCCATCACTGAAGGCTTTTTTCTTACTATACAGAAGCTTTTTGAGTGTCTTAGAGACCCACGGTTTGCTATTCGGATACACTTTCACAGTTTTTTCAAACATAAACATAAACATAAACATCCATTATCCAACATCTCATTATCAGTATAACAAACAAGTTCCAATAAACCATATAATTACATGTATATCCCATACAATATACTATAGCTTAAAACTATACCATATCAAAATGCCATATGAAAACCACCACAATAAACCTCAGACAATAAACCACAAGAATAAGACCCAGTCAGACCAAATAAACATTAAAAGAGATTCACCTTATCCCCTTTCCAGCTGGGTGCTAAAGTGGCATGTGCTTCACTGCTTTGTGTCCATAATTTGTTCAGCTTTTGACCGTCAGTCCTTTCCATTGGCCTTCCTTTCCATAAACCTTGACCAAACTTTGTGTACTGGTCGTCCCATAGTGATGCAGTTCTCGCTCCTCTACCACTGAGGCCCTTTTATTGTCTACTCCTGCTATCTGCAGCACCATGCTGGGCGTCGGCAGCACAACAGGTGAACTTCATCAACCCATCAGTGCCCATTGATGTGCTCCTGAAGTTTGAACAGGAAACTAGTCAAATAAAGGTCTGTAAGACCCAACATGGCAGGAACCCCTTCACAATAAAAGTTTGACCATCCCGGGGTCCGTTACAATGCTGTTTATTTGTATAACACATTTCAACAAGGCAATTCAGTCTATACACAGTTCAACAAGCAAAGGAAACAAAAGAAAAGAAAGTTACAGAGCTGAAGAGAGAAAATTATGTCAATCAAAGAGGCAAACAAATGTCTTTAGTTGTGTTTTAAAATAAGGAATGGCAGCAGACCTGCAGTTTTCTGTGAGTTTGTTCCAGATATGTGGTGCATAAAAACAAAATGCTTCCCCAAATTAATGTTTGATTTTATGGTCAGAAAGCAGGTAAACCAAGTAAATTAATTCAGTGTCTGTGAATCACAGGGATGTGGGGCATCAATTGACTCTTCCACTTTTTGCGTCTAACCATTCAGGGCTTTATATACCAACAGTATTACTTTGAAATACATTCTTTGACACAGGGAGCCAGTGGAAGGATTTAATATACTCCAGTTTCTTGGTATTATTCACAACTATCATCTGTTTTGTGTTTTTCAGCCAGAAAGAGTTTGCAGACACGTGGGAGCCAACCGAGGGAATCCTCAGCCAGCTGACGGCCACTGAGACGGCCACTGAGAACACCAATTGAATGGGGGGTTTTTTGTTCTTGAATTTGCACAATTTGCTATTTATTTTGTTTGTTTGTTTATTTTTCTTATTTGCACTATTTTCATAACTTTTTGTTTTCATAAGTATTTGTTTATACATTTTGGGTTTTTTTGTTCTTGAATTTGCACAATTTGCTATTTATTTTGTTTGTTTTTCTTATTTTCATAACTTTTGTAATAAAGTATTTGTTTATAAATCACAGCCTCATCATTTGCTCAGTAGGACTAGGTGTTGGCAAGGGGCCCGCCATGCATACAATTAACTAAATGGGACACAGTATTTCAAAAGTCTTTACAGTTCTACTGCTCATATTGTTAGATTTTCAAGTTCAACCTGTGAATGTGTGAAGACCTTGCTATTGTTCCTGCAGTCATGGAGCTTAGACTGTACACTTGGTTAACATGACGGTTGTCATCAACCTGGTTTTGCCTCCATAATCATTCTACTATTGTCTATATTCTAGCTATTGTCTGTGTACTGTACTGTACTGTGCAAACTTTCTAAAGTAGTTGGAAACAAAAATAACTGCAATGAACATACATTTTCTTCATAATCATAACTATGTATGCCAGCACAGAATGTACATCCCCATCAAGAGTATACCTAGTTGAATTGGACAATTAAGTCACATCCAGTGCAGGTGTGATTACTGGAAACTGGAAGGTAACCCGGTTTGATCCAGGCTCCCCGAGAGTTAGTGTTGAAGTGACCTTGAGCAAGACTAATCCATACTAATGTAATAGTGTAATAGTAGGGTAATAGTGTAATAGTAGGGTAATAGTGTAATAAGTGTAATAGTGTAATAAGTGCAATAGTGTAATAGTATTGTAATAGTGTAATAAGTGTAATAAGTGTAATAGTGTAATAGTGTAATAAGTGTAATAAGTGCAATTTGCAATAGTGTAATAAGTGCAATAAGTGTAATAGTGTAATAAGTGTAATAGTGTAATAGTAGGGTAATAGTGTAATAAGTGTAATAAGTGCAATAGTGTAATAAGTGTAATAGTGTAATAGTGTAATAAGTGTAATAGTGTAATAGTGTAATAGTGTAATAAGTGCAATAGTGTAATAGTAGTGTAATAGATTAATAAGTGTAATAAGTGCAATAGTGTAATAAGTGTAATAGTGGTGTAATAGTGTAATAGTATTGTAATAGTGTAATAGTTTAATAGTAGGGTAATAGTGTAATAGTGTAATAAGTGCAATAGTGTAATAGTAGTGTAATAGTGTAATAGTAGTGTAATAGTGTAATAGTGTAATAGTGTAATAAGTGCAATAGTGTAATAGTAGTGTAATAGTGTAATAAGTGCAATAGTGTAATAGTAGTGTAATAGTGTAATAAGTGCAATAGTGTAATAGTAGTGTAATAGTGTAATAAGTGCAATAGTGTAATAGTAGGGTAATAGTGTAATAGTGTAATAAGTGTAATAAGTGCAATAGTGTAATAAGTGTAATAGTGGTGTAATAGTGTAAGGACATATTGATGACCTGGATGAACTCTTTTGGTATACCAGTTTCACTCCCAGGCCAGCATATTTGAGTGTATATATACGTCAGAGAAGTACAGGAATGGGTAAATGCAGTAGGCCTACTGAGTAGGCCTACTGTACAACTGGACAGGTTTGGTACTGATGTTATTAAATGCAGGAATATTCTCCATTACTGAAATTAGGACAGACTGTTAATATTCTTGTAATAGGCTGCCCATTTGATATTTCTATATTGACACTTCTTTGACATTGATATATCAGGGTAACACATGCTATGCATCCCATCTAAAAAGCTTTATGAATATACTTAAAATGCATTTATAACTATGGTATATGTATAGTGACTCATAGGAATAGACTATGTGACAACCAGGTATAGTCTGGTGACCACCAAAGAGACGGGTGACAGCCGGAATGTAGACGGCACCCGGGTGAGCAGTATGGGTTAGTGCCCCAGTCTGTGTCCTCCGTGAGGAGGAAGCCCAACAAACCCTCGGTGAGGCCTCAGCACCACCTAATCGCTCGGGTGGAGTCTGCATCAAAGTCGTTTGATTTGTCACACACGTTACCGCAGTGAAATTTGTTCTCCACATTTGACCCATCTCTTGGAACGGTGAGGAGCAGTGAGCTGCAGCCGTGCCGCACTCAGGAATCATTTGAATAGTAGATTTGACCCCCCAATCCAACCCTTTGATGCTGAGTGCCAAGCAGGGAGGCATTGGATCCCATCTTTACAGTCTTTGGTATGACCCGGCCGGGGATCGAACCCCGACCTCCCAGTTTCAGGGCGGACACTCTAACCATTGCCCACCACTCCTGAATGAAGTGTCTGATGCTGGGACTCTGGTGAAACGCACAGGTCCTGGGCCTGGTGAGAGCAGGAGTGGAACTGGTGAGACGTAGGAGGAGGAGTCAACCCACAAAGCCTAATCCTTCCAGCCAGAAGTGTACCTCCCAGCCCTGGCAGAGTAGTTCAGGAGTAGTTCCAACGGATTGTGTGGCCCAGGGTTTTCCCTAATGGGACTGATTGAGGGTAGCTACTGGGACGTAAGTTGGGACTTGATCACCCCAGCTGGGTCGCCTGAGTGAGGGGTATGATGTTCGAGAGATGACCTTGGGATACATCACTGAGGATACGTCCCAGGTGCATCCATGCAATGTTTTACTAATAACCAATACCTATACTCATAATGCTTCATGAGTAGGTATTTATTACACATTCTTTATTACTTGCCTATGACTTATATACTTGACCTTAAAGGGACACTTCACCCTTTTAGCAAAACAATATATATCAATGACCTTTATAAGATTTAGAACACTTTACTGGCGTTATTTTTTGTGTAATCTCTGGTTTTAGATATTTTAGATTATCCGATCGGCACTGACGTCAGAGCAAACGTTCCGTATTCTTTCCGGACTACATTTGTCTCTTCACACTGCAGCTAGACCGGCCCCAAGACACACTCGTCACGGACACTGTTCCACCTACCTACGTTGACTACACCCCCACATGCGCGTTTGTTATTGTGTTTGTATCATGTCGCCGATCAGACTAGCACCAGAGAGAGTATACAGAGAAAAAACAACATCAGAGGAGGAGACGCTCGTCTTGCCACAAATTCCTCCCAGGGCTGCCGAATCAATAATGTACCGGGTAACACCACAAGTTACAACGCAGCTTTGGACGCACATGACAGATGTCTGGAAATCTACTAAAAATAACTGGGTGGTGTGGATGGAATGTCAGGCACGAGTAAGTACATACATTGTAGTATTGTAGCTATGTTGACAACTTCTAGGCTACTGTGTCTTTTGGGTACACGTATGCTAAAGTAACCAACCAGCAGCTAACGCTAATGTTGCCTCTTCTAATATAGATAATATAATACGAAAATAAAACGATACATTTGTACATTGCTTGGACAACAGAAAGTCTGAGAAACTGTTTTAATTAGAGTGGACTAAAAACCATGTATATAGTCATAGCACGCCATAGTACATATGTATAGCATAGTAGTGAATATGTATAGTTTATTATGTATAGTGTATGTATAGTTTCATCATATAGATATTCCACTGTTACCTTCTTAGCTTACGCATGTTTCATGATAAATGCTTTTATGTGATGTATTCCCATGCTTTTGTTCTTGCTTAAATGTAAGTCGCTCTGGATTAAGAGCGTCTGCTAAATGCCTAAATTGTAAATTGTAAATTGCATTACGCACCAGGCCTCATACAGCTGTCCAGATGTATAGTAGCTTCTTATTTTGTTTTTGGTAAAAACAATTTTTACTTATACTCTATCTGAGGCGCTTTCCTTTCCAACGGTGGAAATGGCCTGGGTTCTATACTATCTACTCAGCTTATATGGTTATCTACATGTAGAAAAAGTGTCTGAAAGAAATAAACAATTCTAAATCTGACTATTGCAAAGAGTTATGCAAACAACAGTGCAACGTATTATGCAAACAAAGTAAATTAAATGGCACCAATTTACAGTACAGTAGCCTAGTGCATCCATGGGACCCCCTGCAGTTCCACCTTCCACAGATGGGTCCATTATCAATAATCAAAAAGTTAGTCAATCTGTAAGTTAGCCTTGCTGAAATAAATAAATAAAATTTTAAAACACTTGAGAATATATAGGAGTCATACATTTATAGCTGCATAGAAAATATGTAATAAAAAATGTGCAAATGTTCAGTGTACATAGAATATTATTTTATTTGAATACAATCCTAGTTTCATATGAAAGACATTGCTAACAAGTTGTTTTTCTGTTTTTCATTCAGACCAGTGAATGTGGAGGCCGATGACGGGTGATGACAGCTCCTTCCTTGACAGACATACTGTATGGAGGTCATAGCCGGATGTCAGGGGAATGCCTGAGATCCACCTGCAATCAAGCTTTATCACTTCTATCTTCCTTCCTGTATAATACATTTTGTAACTGCAAATCATTTCACCTATTGTTCTCCTCTAAACGTACAAACTGACAATAACTAAACCAGATATTTTATACAAAGAAAGTGGCTATCATCACTGTTATACACTGATTTGGTAGAACATTGTGGCATTGTACACGCTTTATATTTGCTTACACATTACAATTTGAGGAACCAAAAGCATAGATAGAATGTTACTATTGTTTACGTCTAGGTGTGCCAATTGAAATGAATGGAGATTTTTGCATACTGTCATTCTAATGCACTGGCTTTTAGAGAACATTCTTGTGGAAATGTGAAAGTAAAAAGAAAAAAACTTACTGCATTACTGTGTCCTTTTCCATTGTAAGATGCAACCAATGTTATTTGTCAACCCATGAAATTGATATTAGTGATAAATATTGAACTCCAGCTAGAAGCTTTGTAAGCATTCAATACAGCATACAGTAGCTGGACAGATTTTTACTCTTCACATGTTTTCACTGATAACATGGACTAATATTTTTACACTGGTATCAGACATGGTCAAATGAATCCTGGGCCAAATGAGACTATTATCAGACCATTTCTAATGAAGATAACCCTAGACATTACAGTGTCAGTGCCACAGCTGAATGCTAGCAAATGTCAAACTGAAACAGTTGAATTACTGGTAAAGTAATAAATGTACAGTAGGCCTACTTATTATAGCCTATATGCATACCTTCAATTAATTGAAACCAAAGTGTGAAGCTCAGTTTTATTTACAGAAACAAAAGAAAAATATATTATTGCAGCTGGGATGTTATAGCTGCAAAGACTCGAATCCGAAGACGGTTTCCAGCACCAAATCTCCTTGCAGTCAGAAGTTCTCAGAACCCACTCGAGAAAGTGTCTGTAGGCAACCCAACCAAGCGATTTTGACTGAAAGATATAATTGACAATAAAAGTATAAAACAGACGTGATTATAGTTCGGTAAACTATAGCTAATGTCACATATAGACAGTGATATTTCCGATATTCCACTAATATGACAGCTCGAAAAAGACAGCAGTGGAGTAGAATTTGTCTCTTCAGTTACAGTAATATACACACCGCTACCTAAAGTACAACGATCAACACTTATGGACTGGGTTGAATATCAATTCTGACGCTACAATTACAAGATGGCATATCCAGTCTCTAGAACAAACAAGCCTGTTTCATTCTTGCCTCTCTTACTTCAAGAACGGACGATTAAAGTATTACTCAAGCTGCTTACACTTTATTCACATAACGTAGCATGTTTACAGGTTCATCTGTCACGATCGAGCACGTGACGTAGCCAACTAACAATCATAATTGTTACAAAGCCTGAGATTTCTTCTGTCGTAGATGTATTTGTCGATTCCGACATGTCATAATCGATATCTACGAGAGTCTAAATCCTAGGCAACAAACCATTTAGCCCCGCTCGCAACATAAAGTTTCTGACATTGTCATCCAACTGTCTTTACGTAGGGTTCCAAGCGGGGCTACAAACCAATGCACTCGGATAAGGACCACGGTTAGCTTGGTTTAGCATATACACAAAAGACAACGTAAGAAGTTGACAACAGCTATACAATACTACATTTGTAGCAATATAGGCCTACTTACTCGTGACAGACAATATTCCATCCACACGAGTGACACGACACCCGCTGGGTTCTGGACCAAGCGTCCAAAGCAGTTGTTTTCTCTGTATACTCTCTCTGGTGCTGCGACATGATAATACAAACACAATAACAAACGCGCATGTGGGGGTGTAGTCAACGTAGGTAGGTGGAACAGTGTCCGTGACGAGACTGTATTGGGGGCCGGTCTAGCTGCAGTGTGAAGAGACAAATGTAGTCCGGAAAGAATACGGAACGTTTGCTCTGACGTCAGTGCCGATCGGATAATCTAAAATATCTAAAACCAGAGATTACACAAAAAATAACGCCAGTAAAGTGTTCTAAATCTTATAAAGGTCATTGATATATATTTTTTTGCTAAAAGGGTGAAGTGTCCCTTTAAGTAGAGCATCTACTCTGTAACGATGGAAGTTGGAGATCCATGCCCCACCTGGCTATGCAATACCCGGTACCAGTGTCAGAGTACCCGTTCACCCACTGTGTCCCTTTTATGCCCAGATATGAAGATTTCTGTATCTGTCTCTCTCTGTCCCTTCATTCTATGGAGTTGTGTCAAGGCATGCCCAAATATGAACTGAAGTGATGTCAACAGTCAGAACGGGCCAGCTCCATAAATGGAGATATAGGGGTGCAGGTACAGGCCCGGGCAGAGGCTTTTGGGCTGGTTCTGGACAATCATGCATCTCTGTCTCTCTCTGTCTCTCTCACTCAAGGCCAAGCACTGCACTCCCTGTGGTGGTGTGGAACGTGTGTGGAATTTGCAGTCGGTGTGGATGGTTGGAGTTCTGTGAATTCCAGACATAAACACGTACAGAGACAAGGCACATTTATAGATAGATTATAATTGGGTAATTGGACTCATTGTTGTCACTGCTCTAATGCATTGATGTGATGAGTCACTACAAGGCTCATTGAGTGCATTATAAGCAAAACAAAAAATGTTTTCAGGCAAGAACTGTCAGGCAATAAATTATTTACTGTACTTCAGTCACACCCGTGTGAAGTGAGTGCGGGGGGGGGGGGGGGGGGGGGGGGAGTTCCAGGCCTACAGGAACACACCCAGGGTGCCAACCCAGTTCCGGCAAGCTGCCCCGCGTCCGAAACGGTTGAGAAATGACAGTTACCGTGTGGCAGTCCCTCTACTGTACTGTACTGTACTGTACAGTACTGTCTGTTACAAAACGGTTCAAGTCTAGGGGGTTTACTGCCCGTAACATGTATGAAAGAACAACACGGCTCATAAAAGAGTATTTGGTTTAATACTCAAATGACAATAAACAACAAAGTGGCTTAAGTGCATCACAAAATGGTGGACAGAATGGCTCTGTGAGCCCAGAATTATGGAGTGACTTACATGACGGATGAACAAACGACACAACCTAACACACAGACAAATGGAACTACAACTAAACCTGACATGAAACACATAAGCAGTCGGCTGGAGGGAAGGCCACACGCTGGCGTGCTCCCACACCACACGCAGCAGTGTTCCCACCCCGAAGTCCAGACAGAGAGTGAGCTTTATAGTCCAGGAAGCAAGGCCTGAGCTGCCACAGGACCAATCCGAGGGCTGATCAGGCTCCAAGCCACGCCCTCCTCAGGACGGCAACACATTAGGGACAACAATGCTCAGCACCTGCAGGGGACAGAAGCAACAACCAGTACCAGGCAACATAATAGGCGCTCCTCCTATAACCTAGTACCTGCTAAAAACCTACTAATAAATATATATATAGATATGATAGCCTCAGCTCTATATATATGTATTATCAAAGATAATCAAAACAGCCAACAGCTGTCACACCCTCCACCCTAAGAGAGAAACTACACCCTGTGAAAGTCTTCTCTAGACCGGACCTTCAGTGTAACAAAACCTTGACCCATTACAGGAAAAAACAAAGACAGAACACATGAAACAAATTCACTTTGGTACGTCAGGTTACCACGTAACCCTTCTCATTTTACAATTAACTTTCATATGCCCAACATCAAACTGGTTCAGATCGGTATGTATAGGGTTATGCCAAATAACCTGTCTCACGTTAGAACTAGTTAAATCACTACACAGACCAATATGGTTCAAGCAAAACCACATGACAGATCAATCACAGTACATTCAGAGCACCACCCTTCACAATCTCAACCTTTAGTGGGGAAAAAATATATATCCAAGGATCTCTTGCTCGATTACATGATCACTAAATTTGATTGGATCCACAATCACTTAACTTGTATGCCTATAGTCCCATTCAGGACCCCTAAATGAGCAAGCCATTGAATTTGGAGGTCTGCCACAATTACAACGCCCACACCAGGGCAGCGTTTAACAACCCTTAATACAACTGCTCCCTAATACTCTGTAGAGTGGAGCTAAGACGCTTTCTCCACAATACATACTGAACAAGAGTTCAACCTGTTCAAGGCACTAGCCGACACAAAACACAAGCCTTTACTCCAAAAGTGTGACAAGTGGCAATAAAACACATGCCTGAATTCCACTTTAGTACGTCAGGGTAATGGCTCACCAAACCCCTTCACATTTATGAATCCACGAAAAGTGTACAAACCACCGGTATGCAAAAACGAATTTGGTTTCTGCTCGCAAAAATCCGACTATTTCTAAAAAGAGCGTCGCGGACGCGCATAGAAAAATGCTACAAATATAATTTAAAGAAGCCTCTGAAGCCTCTACAACATCATGGCAAAATAGACGCAAAAACGCGGCCTGTCCATAGCAAAATAGCAGTGACAAGAAACGAGTATCCTATAGTACCTGAACAGTTTAAAACATCATATATCAAAACCACATTTTGTTGTGTGGTAAATGCCTTGCCAACTAACAAAACGAATACCCAAACTACATTCAACTTTTGGTACGTAAGGTTATAAAATAACCTGTCACACTTTCAGAATCCGTTTGAATTACACACCAACGGACCACAATGGTTTCGGCAATTTACCACCAACGAAATGACCCCAGAACGAGGTATAAAAACCCACTTTGTTTAAATTACCTCTACGGTTGAATGCACAACCACAAAATGAAATGTACCCGAGTCCAACATAGGACAACTTGAACGAAACAAAAAGAAACGCTAAGAGGTTTGACTGCTGCCATGGGTGCCAGGCTGCCAGCCTCCGGAGTTTGCACACACCACAACACGGCCAAACAAAACATTTCACTACATTTCTTGTCCACCCTCGTCCGTATAAGGTTATGGATTACAGAAATACGAACGGTGCCATCACAGCACCACTGCATTATATCAAAATTAGTGCGATACCAGCACAACTGAACGGAGGACAAAAGCAGCTATATGACTGGATTTCCTGCACCATTATTTAGTATAACAAGCTCCTCACGGGTTAAGCCAATCTTCCCGTGGCAGCAACACATTCAACATAAACGCTGAAAAGCAGAATTTCAACCTCACCTTCTCTGCAGGGGGTCATACCTATGTTCCCTCAGCCCTATGTTCCCTCAGCCCCGAGGTGCGCTGCGGGTCGGGAGAGGGTTGCGGTTAGGTTTAGGTGTCTGCCCCGGGGGTGCGCTTATGGGACCGAGGCACTCATTGAGTGGTGGGCTTAGAGCAGGAGCACCGCGCTCCAGACCGGCATTTCTCTCCCGTGGCTGCATCTTCAGACTGGGGGAGCGGTGGTTATGCCGATAGGAGGCACCCCGTCAGACAGGTGGTGTCACCCAAGTTCTCTCTCCCGCTGTCATAGCCAAAGTCACCTTGAGTTCCACCTCCCGGAGACGATGGATGCTCCCAAGCCCCCAGGGTGGTGACTGGGCCCCCCCCAGTCACTCTCGGTAGGCCAGCACGGCTCCGGGGACCCGACCCTCCAGAAGCAGATCTGTACTGGCCCGCTTTCCATAGAACGCCACGTAGGTCAGAACCAACAGCTCTGCCACCACTCTTAACTCTGCCTCTTAGCAGCCCCACTACAGAGATTCTAATTAAGAGATTTGGTAGTCTAACATCTTTTAGTTTTTCCAATTCACCTATACTAAACTAACCAAACTTAAAGGTGCACAAAATACGAGCCACATACCTACCACAGCAACTCCAGCCGATCGCAAACAGGACCGAGAAAAAGAAAAAACACCATGTTACTTTCTTTTAACAAATACAGGTTCACCAAACAAATATTACTAAAAAAGAGACACCATATAGGAGTATGGGCTCAGTTTTAGCAACAACCAAACAAGAAAGAGAGACCGAGTGAACACAGTACAAGCTCAACTTTCTTTTGGAAAACTGACAAACACTTAACAATATGCACTTAACATGGGTACTTTTGAAAAGCCGAAAACCAGGTGAGATCCCAACTAATGGGTTAACTTTTGGAAAAATAAATCCCAATTAACGGGTTCACTCTTACCAACCAAAAGACTTACATTTGTGTGTCTTTTTAAAGCGATTCATAGCTGTTCTCATGCTGCTTCTGTCTCCATTTCCTGAGCGACAGCCTTTATACTGATGAGATGAACCTTGGATGCTGGGAAGGTCCTCCCTGTGGGTTGCCGCATACAGTCTTCATCGCAGCTGCAGCCATTATCGGATAGGCTCACATTGGTGGTATACGTGGTTCTGCTGCTACTGAAACCATGAGTATGGAGCCAAATCCATGCCGATATTATGTGTGTGTTCGTAAAAGAAAATGCGTAAAAAAGAAATCTGTAAAAGAAAAATGCGTAAAAAAACAATCCGTAAAAAGAAAATGCGTAAAAAAACAATCTGTAAAAGAAAAATGCGTAAAAAACCAATCTGTAAAAGAAAAATGCGTAAAAAAACAATCCGTGAAAAGAAAATGCGTAAAAAAACAATCTGTAAAATAAAAATGCGTAAAAAAACAATGTGTAAAAGAAAAATGCGTAAAAAACCAATCTGTAAAAGAAAAATGTGTAATATATACGGATAGTGTTTTTTTGTGTTTGGACTTACGAACAGAAAAAATGCCAACCTGAGTTACAGATGCTTTTTTTGGTTCCCCAGTGAAATCACTGCCAAAAATCACATGACGGCTGAGAGCCAATCACGTGAGGCCTTTTCCTCTACCCAATCAAAAAGCTCCATAAGTCTGCCTGGCAACTGAGGTTGCCATGTTTGTCTGGGGCTACGTTATAAGTATAAGTATAAGTTTATGAATTTCAAGTTTAGCTATATATCCATATCTTGTCTTAAAACAACCACTCAATGGCCAATTGACTAATTAATTATTTTAGTAGCCTATATTAAATAGGGGGGTCTCAAGGTTCGGGGACCCCCACTGTCCCCAGGGACCCCCCGGGACCCCCAAATGGTAACTCTGTCATTTCTCAACTGTTTTGGACGGGGGTGGGCTCGTTGGAATCTTGTCACCCCCCTGGGGGCGTCTTTGGGGGTCTCAAGGTTCAGGGACCCCCAGGGACCCCCCGGGACCCCCCGGGACCCCCAAATGGTAACTCTGTCATTTCTCAACTGTTTTGGACGGGGGTGGGCTCGTTGGAATCTTGTCGCCCCCCTGGGGGCGTCTTTGGGGGTCTCAAGGTTCAGGGACCCCCAGGGACCCCCCGGGACCCCCCAGGGACCCCCAAATGGTAACTCTGTAATTTCTCAACTGTTTTGGACGGGGGTGCGCTCGTTGGAATCTTGTCGCCCCCCTGGGGGCGTCTTTGGGGGTCTCAAGGTTCAGGGACCCCCCGGGACCCCCCAGGGACCTCCAAATGGTAACTTTGTCATTTCTCAACTGTTTTGGACGGGGGTGGGCTCGTTGGAATCTTGTCGCCCCCCTGGGGGCGTCTTTGGGGGTTTCAAGGTTCAGGGACCCCCAGGGACCCCCCGGGACCCCCAAATGGTAACTCTGTCATTTCTCAACTGTTTTGGACGGGGGTGGGCTCGTTGGAATCTTGTCGCCCCCCTGGGGGCGTCTTTGGGGGTCTCAAGGTTCAGGGACCCCCCGGGACCCCCCAGGGACCTCCAAATGGTAACTTTGTCATTTCTC
Source organism: Protomyctophum parallelum (assembly GCF_964188405.1). NCBI lineage: Eukaryota > Metazoa > Chordata > Actinopteri > Myctophiformes > Myctophidae > Protomyctophum > Protomyctophum parallelum. Next base: position 4,423,734 of record NC_139697.1, read on the forward strand.
AACTGTTTTTGGCGGGGGTGGGCTCGTTGGAATCTTGTCGCCCCCCTGGGGGCGTCTTTGGGGGTTTCAAGGTTCAGGGACCCCCAGGGACCCCCCGGGACCCCCAAATGGTAACTCTGTCATTTCTCAATTGTTTTGGACGGGGGTGGGCTCGTTGGAATCGTGTCGCCCCCTCTGGGGGCGTTCTCAGGGTTTGATGTTCGGGGACCCCCCGGGACCCCCAAATGGTAACTCTTTCATTTCTCAACTGTTTTGGACGGGGGTGGGCTTGTTGGAATTGTGTCGCCCCCCTGGGGTCGTTCTCACGGTTTGAGGTTCGGGGACCCCCCGGGACCCCCAGGGACCCCCAAATGGTAACTCTGTCATTTCTCAACCGTTTTGGACGGGGGTGGGCTCGTTGGAATCGTGTCGCCCCCCTGGGGGCGTTCTCAGGGTTTTGGAGGTTTGGGGCCCCCCGGGACCCCCAAATGGTAACTCTGTCATTTCTCAACCGTTTTTGACGGGGTGGGCTCGTTGGAATCGTGTCGCCCCCCTGGGGGCGTTCTCAGGGTTTTGGAGGTTCGGGGACCCCCCAGGGACCCCCAAATGGTAACTCTGTCATTTCTCAACCGTTTTGGACGGGGTGGGCTTGTTGTTTTTGGAGGTTCGGGGACCCCTGGGGGCTCCCACATGGTAACTCTTGACATTCTTATGATAGATCTTTATTGATGGGAGGGAGAGACAGAGAGAACCATTTATATTCATCTGCATATTCTTCTTACTATAGCTCTCTCTCTCACACACTTTTCAGATATCACTTGATATGGACATTTAACCAAGCGATTTCCCTCTGACAAGGTTCGCCGTTTCCCGACAAAACTGTGCAATTTCTCAATTACTGTGCAATAAACACTCAAGCCACAACGAAAATTTATTTTGTTGCTTTTATATAAAAATAGAAATAAACACATACACTAATGTAAACTGTGGTTACAATAAACTAGACCAGTCCGTACGATGCGTGAGCTAACTAGCATGCTTCGATTGTTAGCATTCCTCGTTGAAGCATGCATTAGTGCAAGGCAGGTACATTTTACTGTAAACACAAAAATAGACGAAACACACCATTAACAGCAGATATACAAGCGACTAAAGTCTCTGTGCATTTGCACGCTTCTTTTTTAAGTCATGGCGTGGATTGATTGATTGGTTTATTAAGTTTGCAGAATTACAGTACATTTAAAGTACAACTCAATAGAACTGTTAACTGTTAGTGGACGGCACCATAAGGTATTACGTCAGGTCTTCTTGTTTACGTTAACGTTAGAAACGACACTTTGCAACGGCAAATTAATGCACTTTAGCTGGTAGCAATGTTAGCATTTAGCAATTATAGTTCCCCTTGATGTTAGCCAGAAATGAACAATGTTATCTCAACAATGCAAAGCACAGTCAATGAACAACACACACAGTTCCTACAGGGCTCGGCTCATGAGAACGTCCGACCCTCTCAAACAATAATGTGTGGTGCGGTTGCACGCGACGCTCCACTGTGTCACGAGGTCCTTCAATCGAGGCTGCGGTGTTAGCGTTGACATCCTTCCTCGTTGTCGTCGCCGACCTGTCACTTCTCGACAATGGACGAAACGGATTGGTAGCCTTTTGTAGCAACTCATAATGTAATAAGGGCTCAAAAAGGCTCATAATGAAATAAGTTAAATGTAATAAGAACTCATAATGTAATAATCAGCTCATAATGTAATAAAATCATGAGCGCATAACGTAATAACAGATTTAAAAAAAAAAGACGTGTTACATTATGAGTTGCCTTAATAGGCAGCTCATAAAGTAATAAAAGTTCATAATGTAATAATGGCCCATATTGGTGAGAAAAGTCTTACACAGTTGTCACACCTCTGTTGACAAATGTAGACTTTCATATGGCCCATATAGTCTTACACTGTCATTTGTATTACCTCTGTTGACAAATGTAGACTTTCATATCGTCACCTTATTAAACGAATTAAACTAAAAATATGAATAAATCTGACTATTGACATACAAATAAAGGTGTATGTCAATCATGTAACATGTAAGGATAAAATGACTTGGGCCAATATCTGAACATGCCATTTTAACTTAGGCAATTATAAACGTTATTTAGGCCAAATTACTTCTGCAGTAAGTGACTTAGGCAAAATGTTTTATTCCAATTATTTTTAATAAACCATGGTTTAGGGTCAGCCACAGTGTTTAAAATAATATCAGAGAACAAAGACATTTGACACTGAAGGGGAGTGAATGGGAGTGAATTTGGAGTGAATGGGACTGATTGAGAGGTACTGTTACTATGGTACTGAATGGGACTGAATGGTACTGAATGGGACTGAATGGGAGGTACTGTTACTATGGGACTGATACTATGGGACTGAATGGGACTGAATGGGAGTGATTGGGACTGAATGGGAGTGAATGGGACTGAATGGGAGGTACTATTACTATGGGACTGATACTATGGGAGTGAATGGGACTGAATGGGAGTGACAGTCCCATAGTAACAGTACCTCCCATTCACTCCCTCACTCCCATTCAGTCCCATTCACTCCCTTTCACTCTGAATGGGAGTGAATGGGAGTGACAGTCCCATAGTAACAGTACCTCCCATTCACTCCCTCACTCCCATTCAGTCCCTTTCACTCTGAATGGGAGTGAATGGGAGTGACAGACCCATAGTAATAGTACCTACCATTCACTCCCATTCACTCCCTTTCACTCTGAATGGGATTGAATGGGAGTGACAGTCCCACAGTAGCAGTACCTCCCATTCACTCCCATTCACTCCGATTCAGTCCCATTCACTCCCCCATTCACTCCCATTCACTTTTATTCACTTCCATTCAGTCACATAGTAACAGTACACCCCATTCAGTCCCATTCACTCCTATCGTGTCAGTCCCATAGTAACAGTACCTCCCATTAAGTCACATTCCCTACCATTCACTCCCATTCAGTCCCATTCACTCCCATAGTATCGGTCTCATAGTAACAATACCTCCCATTCACTCCCATGCACTCCCATAGTATCAGTCCCATAGTAACAGTACCTCCCTTTCACTCCCATTCAGTCCCATTCAGTCCCATAGTATCAGTAACTCCCATTCACTCCCATAGTATCAGTCCCATGGTAACAGTACCTCCCTTTCACTCCCATTCAGTCCCATTATATCAGTCCCATAGTAACAGTACCTCCCATTCACTCCCATTCAGTCCCATGCACTCCCATAGTATCAGTCCCATAGTAACAGTACCTCCCTTTCACTCCCATTCAGTCCCATTCACTCCCATTCTATCAGTCCCATAGTAACAGTACCTCCCATTCAGTCCCATTCACTCCCATTTTGAAAGGTGTGTTAAAATGGCCTAAGTCACATTTTATTATGGGCCATATGGAAGTCTACATTTGTCAACAGAGGTAATAACAATGACAGTGTAAGACTATATGGGCCATATGAAAGTCTACATTTGTCAACAGAGGTAATAACAATGACAGTGTAAGACTTTTCTCACCAATATGGGCCATTATTACATTATGAACTTTTATTACATTATGAGCTGCCTATTAAGGCAACTCATAATGTAACAAGTCTTTTTTTGAAAAATCTGTTATTACGTTATGCGCTCATGATTTTATTACATTATGAGTTTTTATTACATTTAACATATTACATTATGAGCCTTTTTGAGCCCTTATTACATTATGAGTTGCTATTACATTATGAGTTGCTACACTCTTGCTTCTGATCTGATGTGTAATGTGAATTATGTACCAAAGTTTATTTGTATACAGTAATGAAAGTAATATTACATCAATTTCAATACCACATCTAACATACAACCCCACAATAATACTCATAATTGACTGCAGCCAAACATTTGTAGTCCTTAGCTGTTTAACATGCAAGTGAAACTCGCTATGAGCCACCTTGCAGATACACAAACTGTCAACACTGAAACACGACGAAAACAGTAGACTTCCTCGGGTAGGTGTAACGCTAATAAATGTCAGGCGGAAAAGAGCGATATAACACAAAGGTTCCGCCCTAGAGAACTTTGGTTCCTACCTAAATAATTAACTGAAAAATACTACACTGACTGATACAGAGGCAGTTACATTAGTGTTAGAGCTTTGTAACATGATGGGTAATTTGTATATGCAGGTGTGATTTATTGGCGTGGGTGTACATAGGCTATAGCTGTTGGGATTTATATTTAAGTGTATGATGAAGGAGGAATATGCATTCAACAGGGTACTGTAGATGTGCCCAGAGAGACAACACGATTCCAACGAGCCCACCCCCGTCCAAAACGGTTGAGAAATGACAGAGTTACCATTTTGGGGTCCCTGGGGGGTCCCCAAACCTTGAGACCCCCAAAGACGCCCCCAGGGGGGCGACACGTTTGCAACGAGCCCACCCCCATCCAAAACGGTTGAGAAATGACAGAGTTACAATTTGGGGTCCCTGGGGGGTCCCGGGGGGTCCCTGAACCTCCAAACCCCTGAGAACGCCCCCAGGGGGGCGACACGATTCCAACGAGCCCACCCCCGTCCAAAACGGTTGAGAAATGACAGAGTTACCAGTTTGGGGTCCCTGGGGGGTCCCGGGGGGTCCCCGAACCTCCAAAACCGTGAGAACGCCCACAGAGGAGGCGACACGATTCCAACGAGCCCACCCCCGTCAAAAACGGTTGAGAAATGACAGAGTTACCATTTGGGGGTCCCGGGGGGCCCCGAACCTCCAAAACCCTGAGAACGCCCCCAGGGGGGCGACACGTTTGCAACGAGCCCACCCCCATCCAAAACGGTTGAGAAATGACAGAGTTACAATTTGGGGTCCCTGGGGGGTCCTGGGGGGTCCCGGGGGGTCCCTGAACCTCCAAACCCCTGAAAACGCCCCCAGGGGGGCGACAAGATTCCAACGAGCCTACCCCCGTCCAAAACGGTTGAGAAATGACAGAGTTACCAGTTTGGGGTCCCTGGGGGGTCCCGGGGGGTCCCCGAACCTCCAAAACCGTGAGAACGCCCCCAGAGGAGGCGACACGATTCCAACGAGCCCACCCCCGTCCAAAACGGTAGAGAAATGACAGAGTTACCATTTTGGGGTCCCTGGGGGGTCCCGGGGGGTCCCTGGGGGTCCCTGAACCTTGAGACCCCCAAAGACGCCCCCAGGGGGGCGACAAGATTCCAACAAGCCCACCCCCGTCCAAAACAGTTGAGAAATGACAGTTACCATTTGGGGGTCCCTGGGGGTCCCTGAACCTTGAGACCCCCAAAGACGCCCCCAGGGGGGCGACAAGATACCAACGAGCCCACCCCCGTCCAAAACAGTTGAGAAATGACAGTTACCATTTGGGGGTCCCTGGGGGGTCCCGGGGGGTCCCTGAACCTTGAGACCCCCAAAGACGCCCCCAGGGGGGCGACAAGATTCCAACGAGCCCACCCCCGTCCAAAACAGTTGAGAAATGAAAGAGTTACCATTTGGGGGTCCCTGGGGGGTCCCTGGGGGTCCCTGAACCTTGAGACCCCCAAAGACGCCCCCAGGGGAGCGACAAGATTCCAACGAGCCCACCCCCGTCCAAAACAGTTGAGAAATGACAGTTACCATTTGGGGGTCCCTGGGGGGTCCCTGGGGGTCCCTGAACCTTGAGACCCCCAAAGACGCCCCCAGGGGGGCGACAAGATTCCAACGAGCCCACCCCCGTCCAAAACAGTTGAGAAATGACAGAGTTACCATTTGGGGGTCCCTGGGGGGTCCCTGGGGGTCCCTGAACCTTGAGACCCCCAAAGACGCCCCCAGGGGGGCGACAAGATACCAACGAGCCCACCCCCGTCCAAAACAGTTGAGAAATGACAGTTACCATTTGGGGGTCCCTGGGGGGTCCCGGGGGGTCCCTGAACCTTGAGACCCCCAAAGACGCCCCCAGGGGGGCGACAAGATTCCAACGAGCCCACCCCCGTCCGAAACAGTTGAGAAATGACAGAGTTACCATTTGGGGGTCCCGGGGGGTCCCGGGGGGTCCCTGGGGGTCCCTGAACCTTGAGACCCCCAAAGACGCCCCCAGGGGGGTGACAAGATTCCAACGAGCCCACCACCGTCCAAAACAGTTGAGAAATGACAGAGTTACCATTTGGGGGTCCCGGGGGGTCCCTGGGGACAGTGGGGGTCCCCGAACCTTGAGACCCCCCTATTTAATATAGGCTACTAAAATAATGAATTAATCAATTGGCCATTGAGTGGTTGTTTTAAGACAAGATATGGATATATAGCTAAACTTGAAATTCATAAACTTATACTTATACTTATAACGTAGCCCCAGACAAACATGGCAACCTCAGTTGCCAGGCAGACTTATGGAGCTTTTTGATTGGGTAGAGGAAAAGGCCTCACGTGATTGGCTCTCAGCCGTCATGTGATTTTTGGCAGTGATTTCACTGGGGAACCAAAAAAAGCATCTGTAACTCAGGTTGGCATTTTTTCTGTTCGTAAGTCCAAACACAAAAAAACACTATCCGTATATATTACACATTTTTCTTTTACAGATTGGTTTTTTACGCATTTTTCTTTTACACATTGTTTTTTTACGCATTTTCTTTTTACGGATTGTTTTTTTACGCATTTTTCTTTTACAGATTGTTTTTTTACGCATTTTTCTTTTACAGATTGTTTTTTTACGCATTTTCTTTTTACGGATTGTTTTTTTACGCATTTTTCTTTTACAGATTTCTTTTTTACGCATTTTCTTTTACGAACACACACATAATATCGGCATGGATTTGGCTCCATACATGAGGCAGGTCATCAGTTAATCAATCCGCATCTTCACCTAGGCTGCTTTTGTTCTATTAATTCTATATTCACATGCAGTCGCTCAGCCACCTAAGTAGTGTTTCGGTTGAAACATCTGTATCCTTGATATGTTGACATGGACGCAGCTCCTTCTACGGTCTTGGGGGAAGAGTATGAAGGGAGATGGGTTGCAGATAAATGGCTGAATTTAATACTTGCCGGCAGATGCAAGTCTTCCGTGTTATTTGAGCTACCTTATAAGCAGCGGTAGCATGCTTTGGTCGGATAAAAACCTGGGATGGGAAACGGATCAGTCATAATGAAGGGATCTGCATCACCCATCAATAAGGACGCTCCTCTGTTCCATCTATCGACACGTTACTCAGTGGTATAACTTGGATCTGTGTTATGGATTATTTCATTCTAAGAGCTGTCTAATTCCAGGTTCGTCAACGTAGAGATGCTTGTCCTGTTTAATTTCATGTTCTAGCTCAGAGGCCATGCTGATGGTTTCGAAGCTGCCTGGTAACCTTAAATCAAACCATGGTAAATTATTCCTGCCTTCTCTTAATTGCAGCTGCAAGCTCATGAGGTTACAGTATGTTGCAGGGTCCTATTCATCTTTCCAAGTTGCTTTCTGTGTATCCTATCATAGTAGTGCTTTTAGTTAATTGTTTTAAATCTCAAAGGCATTATAACTGGCGTTCAGCTTTACTCCAGATTTTCAGTGATTATTTGTTTAATACCTTCTATGTGGTGAATCCTATGCATGATATTTCCACTTCTGACTTTGCTTGGATGCCCACCATAAAATCACTCAAACAACTCATTTCATTTGTGACAGCAACTAACACTAGTCTTGTCCTCTCTCTTCCATGCCTCATTTTCTGCCATGCTGTCCATCCGCAATGTCATGAGCCCCTATTCATGATGGATTCCGGGAAGCCATGGCCGGTCCTGCAAAAGCTGCTTCTTCTGCGTCAAGGCTGTGGGCTGCCTCCTAATCGCTACACGTCACACTCTTTAGGATCGGCACAGCAGCACCAAAAGTTCCAAATGCTACACTCTACAAGCTTGGGCTGGTGGTCTTCTGCAGCTGATGAAAGCTATGCTCTGCTAAACTTGAATGCTTTTTTCAGGCTCAGAACTAATGAGCTCTGAATTATGTTGGTTACGTTGCTGCTGCTACATGTATTCATTATTTTGCTCCTTATGCTGCAGGATCTTATTAATACTCTTAAAACAGTTTTTCTGCATGATCTTTCTGTTTCTTAGGCCGGTGGTCTCTGCTGCTTACGAAAGCTATGTTAGACTAGTCTTGAAAGATATTTTACAGGCTAAAATACTAACTAGTCGCGAATAGTGTGTTATTTGCTACAGATTTTTTCTTACTTACTACAGAAGTACAATTAATTCTTAAAACTGTATTTTGCATATTACTGTGGCAGAACTTGCAGCGTTGCCGCATCATGATCATGCATGCGATCATGTTGCACGCTAAAATTTGCAGCTCCAGGTGGTAGACTACTGGGTACTGATTTCAGATATTAATGATAACGATAGAATGTCCCTTTCGGTGATCCTGGTCGGGTTGGGTTATTTGCGCAGTGAACCAGGACACCGTTTAGGACTCCTGGATTTCAGGGATCAACAGGCGCTGTACTGTTGAACACATTGACTAGTCATCACATAATGCTAGCATGACCTATGCCTGATCTATGACCCATGTCTCTGCGTGGAATGGATATCGGTATGGTCTTCCTGTTTCAGGAAACAACAGGTGCTCTGTTGTACACATGTATAGCTTAGGGTTGGTGATGATCTGCTTTTTGGGGGTTTCGGATGTTTCGCGCTGTTGGGGGATTCAGAGTCCCTATGATGCGCTTGACCTGAGTACCTAAAAAGCAGATCCAATACATCGCCAAACCATAATAAATATATTGCATTGACTATCCTATATCAATAAATATATATATTACATCCTCCTTGAGTTGTCTGACTGAAATGAGCATTTGCGCCTGTCGTAGACATGCGCAGAGCAAGTTCAGTCAGGGAACCTCAGTCAGCGCGCCGGCGCTCTCATCCACATGATTCACTCAGCCAATCACACGCTCACCCAATCTCTTATACCGGCTACTTTAACTGAAGGTTTTGCATTCATCCTCCTGCTTGCTTGCTTGCTGCTGCTTTTTGTATACTGTGCGCTGCTGTATACAAAGTGCTCACCCACCTCCACCCCAGCTACCACCTGTCGTTTTGGATCTACTGTTTAGGTACGGGGGATTCAGAGTCCCTATGGTCGGGACTGATGCGCTTGACCTGAGTACCTAAAAAGCAGATCCAATACATCGCCAAACCATAATAAATATATTGCATTGACTATCCTATATCAATAAATATATATATTACATCCTCCTTGAGTTGTCTGACTGAAACGCTAAGAGGTTTGACTGCTGCCATGGGTGCCAGGCTGCCAGCCTCCGGAGTTTGCACACACCACAACACGGCCAAACAAAACATTTCACTACATTTCTTGTCCACCCTCGTCCGTATAAGGTTATGGATTACAGAAATACGAACGGTGCCATCACAGCACCACTGCATTATATCAAAATTAGTGCGATACCAGCACAACTGAACGGAGGACAAAAGCAGCTATATGACTGGATTTCCTGCACCATTATTTAGTACAACAAGCTCCTCACGGGTTAAGCCAATCTTCCCGTGGCAGCAACACATTCAACATAAACGCTGAAAAGCAGAATTTCAACCTCACCTTCTCTGCAGCATATGGGACCGAGGCACTCATTGAGTGGTGGGCTTAGAGCAGGAGCACCGCGCTCCAGACCGGCATTTCTCTCCCGTGGCTGCATCTTCAGACTGGGGGAGCGGTGGTTATGCCGATAGGAGGCACCCCGTCAGACAGGTGGTGTCACCCAAGTTCTCTCTCCCGCTGTCATAGCCAGAGTCACCTTGAGTTCCACCTCCCGGAGACGATGGATGCTCCCAAGCCCCCAGGGTGGTGACAGTCACTCTCGGTAGGCCAGCACGGCTCCGGGGACCCGACCCTCCAGAACCAGATCTGTACTGGCCCGCTTTCCATAGAACGCCACGTAGGTCAGAACCAACAGCTCTGCCACCACTCTTAACTCTGCCTCTTAGCAGCCCCACTACAGAGATTCTAATTAAGAGATTTGGTAGTCTAACATCTTTTAGTTTTTCCAATTCACCTATACTAAACTAACCAAACTTAAAGGTGCACAAAATACGAGCCACATACCTACCACAGCAACTCCAGCCGATCGCAAACAGGACCGAGAAAAAGAAAAAACACCATGTTACTTTCCTTTAACAAATACAGGTTCACCAAACAAATATTACTAAAAAAAAAGACACCATATAGGAGTATGGGCTCAGTTTTAGCAACAACCAAACAAGAAAGAGAGACCGAGTGAACACAGTACAAGCTCAACTTTCTTTTGGAAAACTGACAAACACTTAACAATATGCACTTAACATGGGTACTTTTGAAAAGCCAAAAACCAGGTGAGATCCCAACTAATGGGTTAACTTTTGGAAAAATAAATCCCAATTAACGGGTTCACTCTTACCAACCAAAAGACCAGACACAACACACACTTTTTCTCTCTCTCTCTCTCTCTCTCTCTCTCTCTCAGATCTCTGTCTCTCTCTCTCTCTCTGTCTCTCTCTCTCTCTCTCTCTCTCTCTCTCTCTCTCTCTCTCTCTCTCTCTCGATCGAAAGTAGAAACGCTGCCCATATAAATTATAGTTCGTCATGTTAACCAAACCATGCTATCAAATAGGCTACAATAGTCAAAGTAAATAAATTGATAAAGTTATATATTAAATATTCTCGTCCAGAGAGCCTCCTCCAACATAATAACATATTAGTCAGCAGTGGAGAATGAGCCGGGGGGGGGGGGTGCATCCACTGGTTAATATTACGCTGGCCGAGTTTTGTTTTTTCGGTTGGTACTTTATTTACAGTTTGCTAATGAACACGGTGTTTCAGTTCACAACGAACACATTCAATTGTCTGCAGCTTGATGGAGGTGCACATCGTGGCTTTGGAGAGAAGCGTTGACTGTTTCCACTCGTGAAAGAAAAGTCACCATCATTTGCAGGGAGAAAAAGGTGGTAAACTTCTCTATAGCAGCGAAAACAGGCCGCCAGCCTTCGAGGCTGCGTTGTCTTGTTGTGATCAGTGACGCATAGCATCGAGAAAGTCCATGATTGCACTGTAGTTGGAAAGCACCGCTTGTAACGACGCAGCTCTCACTGTCCAGCGTGTTGTTTAGCTTTTTTGAAGACATGTACAGTATCATACTGACTGTACATGTCTTCAAAAAAGCTGTTCGGGACAAAATCAATCAAATATGAACTTCGAAATGCTGGCATGTTTGATGCAACTTTTGCAAGAACAAATACAAAGCAACACTGTCACTGTGTGTCTATCTGTGAAAGGGGTAAAGGCTGTGGAAATGCTGTGACAAGGAACTGAGGCAGTGGCGTGCACAGACATTTAGAGGGGCAGGTGCTCAAGTGAAAAAAAAGGGCACCTTGTGCAGCACATTTTGGGCCCGGGAACCCATTTTGGTGCTTTATATAGATATTGAAAAATAGCAGATCTACAAGCTCATAGGTGGCGCGCTATGAGCTTGTAGGTCTGCTATTTTTCTTTAATCGAAGAACCACTGACACAGAAACATAGCTTTAGATTGTGGGGGGCCTAAATAATATAGAAGCGTTTTTTGATCAAGATTTAATCAATGTCACCGCATGGTCCACACACTACAAATTAAGAGCAAAATTGCCAAAAGGGCAGGGGGTGCTCTAGCGCCCCCCTAGTGGCTATCTGTGCACGCCACTGAACTGAGGACATGTAGTTCAATCCATGTGTTTAAAACAATGTTTAAAAACAAGATGATGAATAAGTATAGACACGTCTTATGATCTTGTATTTGATATTTTGACCATTATAAATATTTTACGATGTGTTGTATTATATGTACATACATCTATATATATATATCATGTTATATATGGGGTTGCACTTGACAGGTTGCCCCTAGCAACACCACGCCCCCCCCCCCCCCCCCCCCTGGGCACGTCTGCCCAATATGTGAGCATATGTGAGTGTGTGTGTTGAACCGTTTAACAGAGGTAAGGCAGTTCTGCTAGGCTACATTTTAAGCACCCCCCCTTTCCCCTCACTGTATATGTATCTTTTCCCTTTTTGCTTCCTATATGATGAATTCCTGTTCTGTTCTTTAGCTACATAGAAATGTCTATTTGTACGTCTCTAAATGTTTTGATGAATTGAACAATGTGGACCCTGTTGTAAACAAGTGTAATGCTTAATTGGGTCGTCCACTCAATTCTCACTCAATGGGTTCCCCAATTCATTTTCCTCAAGGGCCATGTTTTGACTACGGCAGTGTCTCTCAACCTTTTTTGTCCCGGGGCACACTTTTCATAGCCTAAAAATCTCGGGGCACACCTAGATATATGGTGTGTGTGTATATACTGTATATATAATATACGATATATATATATATATATATATATATATATATGAACCCAATATACTTTTAAAAACACACATGACAGCACTCGTCAAATTACTTTAAAGAGAAAGAAAAGGACAGAGACAGTGCCTCAGTTTCACCAATTTATTTTTGAAAACTCATACAAAATGTATAACACACATGTTCAATTTGTCAATGCAAAGTAATACTTCTAAATAAAAAAAGGAGTTGTAAAAACAAGAACAAAAATCTTTTGCCACAATACAATGGTCTTAAACTTGAGCACTTTTGTACAAAGAAAATCGTAAAAAACAATTGATAAAAAGAAAAGTAAATATTTTTGACAAGTTCTGTCTTAGTGTGAACATTGAGCTTGTTTTCCTGAACAAAGAGTTTTTATCCTGGCTGGATGCTGGACAAACAGACACGGAGCTCTTCATTTTCAAGTCAGGCTTGAAAAGCTATAAGCTCACAGGTAGGTTGTGGAAAAGGGGAGCAGCACTGCCATTGCGCTGGCTGTGATGGCTGGATATTCTTTCAAGTATCAAGAGACTTGCCTGCTTCGTTGTGTCTTTCTCCTTTTTTTCTTTCAAGCTCACGAAAAAGTGTTTGTTGTAGCGAGTTCATCATGATTGGTATGAAGGTGGCGCTTCAGTTTACTCGGAACCATGCGCTGTTTGCAAGCTTGAATCCACAAACTATACACAGCGGAATCGGGTACGTTTTATCCCCAGTAAACGTGAATCCAAACTTCATGTAATCATCGCGGTACAGTCTGGCAGGGGCTTTCTTTGTAGGCGTTGCATTAGTAGCCGCCGTTGTTGCTGTTGTTGCTGTGCCGTCGTCAGGTGGAGGTGACTCGGCGGCGCTGTGTGTGCTGCTGTCGGGTTCTGGTGGTGTCTTTCTGGAGGGAGCGAAATGTCTGTGCTGTGCCCCATTTATACAGTAAAGTTGCCAGGCGATTAACATTTCTACGGCCGATGGTCGTTAAGAGTGAAGAGTCTATTGTTCTGTCGTCATGTTGTTTTCGCATGTCTATTTAGACGTGTGACAACAACAACGACGCAACAATAGGACGCCTATCTATCGCTTTCGGGGGAGGGCTAGTGTTACTTTTGGTCAAAATCTCGAGGCACACCTGGAGATTTCAAAGGCACAGTAAAGTGCCGCGGTACATAGGTTGAGAAACACTGGACTACGGTACCAGGCTGGGGGCCGAGTCGACACGCGCAAGGTCGAGGTCTTGCCCTGAAATTAATGTTCAGGGCAAAAGACCCCATTTGAAAAGGACCCCCAGTTTGACATGCAGAGGCTACTGACCCCCATTTAATGCCTTTTTTTTATTTTTATTCTTCCGTGGGCCACAAGGGGGCGCTCCGCGGGCCGCAGATGGCCCGCGGGCCGCTAATTGGGGAACCCTGAGGCTGTCTCGTTTTTATTTTATTTTACTTATGATACTTTTTAACCCTCTAAGACCCGCATTAATTTCTACTTGCAAAAAATAGATTTCAACCTTACTACTACTTTGTACTACTAGGAAAATAAAGTTTGATGAAACATATATAATAAGTATATAATAATTATATAATAATATAATAAATGAATAATTTACATTTGGGGGATATCTTTCACAATAATGAATAAAACATGTTCTATAGACATTCTAATGATCACAAAAAAACATATATTACAATTATTGTACCTTCTTTTATTAGGGTAAAAGGTCAAAAGTCTTAGGTTAAAAAAAATCAATTCGAGTCCAGACATTTTTTATTTGTGTGAATTTCAGCCTCTGTGGGGGGTATTTATATGCAAATATCATGACCAATGGCATTGCAATGAACATCACTGATGACGTTTAGGTGAAAAAAGGACAGAAAAAAATATTAATAATTTAGTAATGAATTAAAATAAAATTGTTGCTAAAAAGCAACGCTGGGTCTTAGAGGGTTAATTAAGTGACGTGTATAACTTCATTCTATTTCCTTGCAGTGCGAGTGACCGAGACGGTACTGTAGCCTGGGTACACTGTTGTTTTTGGCAGCAAATTTATATTTTAGTTTTTAGTCATTTAGTCTCTTGAATAGTTTTCACTTAGTTTTAGTCACATTTTAGTCACCTGGAATGTTCTAGTGTGTAGTCTAGTTTTAGTCGACTAAATGTCATGCGGTTTTAGTCGACTAAATCTACAGTTGATTTAGTCGACTAAAATGTGTTTTGACAGGCCTTGATGTCTGTCAGGGTGAGTTCAGAGGACCCAAAAGCAGTACGACCAAAAGGCAGGATTCACAGTTCAGGATGTTTATTAAACAATAACTTAAACTTCCCATAAAATGGGGCAGGCAAAACACGGTAGACACTCTGACATGAAATGACGAACTGACAAGGGACTGAACAAACTGGGGTATATAAATAGACAAAGACTAACTAGACACAGGTGAACTCAAAATACAATCAAACACAGGATAGGCTAACAGGACAAAGAGGACACAGGTGAAAACACTGACACATCACAAGGTAGGTGAGACAAGGTAGGGAACAGCAACTAGGCAGACGGGAAACACAAGGGACCATACTACAAAATAAGATACACAAAACCAACAGGGTAACAGAAACCAAACAGAACAAGACATGGCAAAATACTGAACATAAAACAACCACATAACCAAAAAGATCAAGCCACATATTAGTCCAGTGGTTTGGACCTAAGTCAAAGCTCAAATACACAGACAGAGGAGCGAGGCGTGACAATGTCGTTGTAATGACATATTTTACAATTTGGTTGCATGCTGAAAATAGCAGATGTACAATCTCACAACGCGTCGCAGCGCGACGCGTTGTGAGATTGTAGATCTGCTATTTTCAGCATGCAACCCAGCATAAAACTGGATCTCTTGTCAACTAGTCCCTTACTAACATTTTAGTTTTTATTTGTTGACGAAATTGTCAGTATATTTAGTGTAACTGCCGGGATACTAGTTCTATCATTTCCTAAGTTGAAGTTAATTTGTTGTTTACTTTTCTTATTTTGTTCTTCTTATTTTGAAGTCTCCTGTATTTCGATTCACTTTTATTTTGAAGTGCCCTGTCACCGCACGGGCACGCACCTAAAACCGCTCGCTTCACGCACGCCCCATTCATTCACACTCAGTCAGACAGTGACAGGAGAGAGAGACTATACGGCGTGTGCGTATACGTGGCCACCCTACGGTATGTTTGTTTGGAAACGCTTCTCACACGTTAATGCGGTAAATGTTGAACCGCGACATTTGCACTTTCAGTAGATTGAGCAGTTTATGTTTTCCACAGTGCCCGCCTGCTTCACGCAGTGTTGACATATAATGATGGGTGACGGTGTATTGAAGGTTCCAGGCGGCGTCCAAACAGCATGTTAGCCCCTCGATAGCCGGAGCAAGGTTAGGATTGTTTGTTTTGGGTTTTCGTTTGTTATTTACTTTGGGCTTTATTGCTTGTGTTTGGTTTTGTTTGGGTCTATGATGATTTGTTTTGGTTCACTTTACTTTATTCATGTCTGGGTCTCTATGTTGATGCCTTTTACTACGGATTGAATCACTGAATTATAACTGACTATAAAGTATCTTATTGTTGGATTGTACTAACGTGATTATGCAAATGCACTGCTTTTATTGTTGAATGAAAACTATGAAATGTTAAAGTATTTATTCTCTATTTTTCCAGTTTTCACGGTGTAAAATCCATACTTCCAAAGGAAATAAAAACACCCGTTGAGACCAATCCTCTTCTATTCTTTTACATCGAGGGCAGCTACATTTAGTCTTAGTTTTAGACATGTGAATCCCTTGACTCCTTCAAAACCGCTCTCAAAGGGCACCTACGGATGGCTGCAATTCGAAACTGGCCTCTGTAAAATCTGAATCCCCCCCCCCCCCCCCCCATTTTCCCTCACTGTATATTGTATCTTTTCCCTTTTTTGCTTCCCATATGATGAATTCCTGTTCTGTTCTTTAGCTACATAGAAATGTCTATTTGTATGTCTCTAAATGTTTGTATGTCTTTAAATGTTTTGATGAATTGAACAATGTGGACCCTGTTGTAAACAAGTGTAATGCTTAATTGGGTCGTCCAACTCACAGTTGACAGTCTCTGTATTGAGTTTGTGCTTAAAATGTACTGTAAATTCTACAAACTGTTAATAAATATTTCAATCAATCAATCAATCAATAGTCATCATAGATTCGTTTTTATTTCGTTTTTATTTCGTTTTAGTCAGTGAAAAAAGGTAGTCGACGAACATTTTTCGTCTTAGTTTTAGTCGACGAAAACAACACTGCCTGGGTAAACCCCTCCCCCCCCCCCCCCCCCCCCCCTCACCAGATTTGCATGTGAAATGTGGTCCAGCAGGTAGAGTGGGTTTACACCCAGGCTAGAGATGGACGTGTGCTTTGATGTGTGAGGTATGTGCGCCCCCCCCCCCCCCCCCTCACTCCCTGCCTCCCCCCTGTCAGCAACGACACCGTGGTACCCCCTGGCTGGGTATTTGTAGTATTGTAGTTTAGTATAGCTCTTTATTCGGTAATTCACTGTTTTTATATATGTGTTGGAGCCAAAATGCTTTTTGTTTATTTTGTTTTGTTTATTTGAACCTAATTAATGATGTCCTTCTTTACGATGACGTCATGGGAATCAGTCAGTCAGAATGGTGGGTGGTTGACATAGAAACACTCATTACCTGTCAGTGTGATGGCACTCAGGTGCGACAGGGGAAGACGACACAGTTTTCGACCGTGCGTGGTCGACAGGTTCAGTTGTTTGTTTGTTTGAAAGTTTACACAGTTTATTTACGTTTGAATACTACTGATGAAAGAAGGTAGATATCAATAAATGGATTGACATATCCGAAAGTAACACAACTCTCTGGACATTGAATTAATCACTGCACGCGTCAAACTCAGTACAACCCAGTT
Source organism: Protomyctophum parallelum (assembly GCF_964188405.1). Classification (NCBI taxonomy): domain Eukaryota; kingdom Metazoa; phylum Chordata; class Actinopteri; order Myctophiformes; family Myctophidae; genus Protomyctophum; species Protomyctophum parallelum. The sequence goes on from NC_139697.1 coordinate 4,441,053, forward strand.
GCCCTGCTGTTTAGCCTAGTTGTACAGGCTTCACAAAGTGCATTCCCAGTGCAGTGTATATATATTGTATAATTTCACCCTACTCCACAATGCCCTGGCTGCTAAACCGGAGCATTCACAATCCCTATTGTGTAGATGGGCTATTTTTCACCGGACAAAAACTTAGATTACATTAATTAAAAGACTATTGTTATTGTCCTAATAATATCGATCAGGTATTTGGTGTAAAGTATTGTTAGTCTTTCATCCAGTGTGAGGGATAATTCCTTGTGTGTTCCTTCTACCCAGTTCACGAAGGACTGACGAATTCCCCTTTTTGATACTAGCTCCTCCTATGAGCTTGTAGATCTGCTATTTTTCAATAGCTAAAGCATAACATGATGCTAACACCAAAATGGGTTCCCGTTCAGAATGGGTTAAATGTTTTAAAATGGTACAAAAATGGCAAATACGTTTAGGGACCCCCATAAGAGAAGATTTATTTTTAGCACAGATTCTCAACCCTGTTTAATTTCAAGGACCCCCCAGTTTGACATGCATTATTAGTCTACAGACCCCCATTTAATGGCATTTCTATCTCTGGGACCCCTGATTTATATTGTAAAATCATATGTTACACTCAGAGTTACAGACCCATAGGGGTCCATTTGGTTTGGGGACCACTGGTTTAGTGAATGTGTCAGGGTTGGATTTTGGATTTTAAATGATAATGTAATGTTTAGCACGTGAATCTGTTGTGAGTATTACATTACAATCACAAATCACAATAATTTACAATTTAGGCATTTGGCAGACGCTCTTAATCCAGAGCGATTTACGTTAAGCAAGAACAAAAAAAGCATGGGAATACATCACATAAAAAACATTTATCATGAAACATGCGTGAGCTAAGAAAGTAACAGTGGAATATCTATATAATGAAACTATACATATAAACTATACATATATACTACTACAGTATGCTATACATATGTACTATGACATGCTATGACTACATACAATGCAATTATAGTGCTGTCTACATAACATGCTATAAGTCTGTATCAAATGCTATCCAAGTCTACAAAGATGCTAGACTTATAGATAGCATTTGATACAGACTTATTTTGAAACAAACAGAACTCACCTATAGGGTTGGAAAGAAATGTTCATCGACGACCTTTTTTCACTGAGGAAAACTAAATGGAAACTAAGATGTGATGACTAAAACTATAAGACTAAATATACTGACAATTTTGTCAACAAACAAAAACTAAACTAAAATGTTAGGGACTAGTGGACAAGAGATCCAGTATAAGTCATTTTACAAATAGTAAAAAAAAAATAGACGATTTACAAGCTTGCAGGCTTGTAGATCGGCTATTTTCAGCAAGTGACACAAATAGTCATTACGACGGCATCAAGGCCCGCCAAAACACTTTGTTCGACTAAATCAACTAGATTAAAACTAAATAAAAACTATTCGGGCCTCATTCACACACGCATATCAAACGCATGCAATCAAACAAATGTTTGGACATTCCCTCATGCAGGGCCCTCCCCTGCACGAGGGCCCTCCCCTGCACGAGGGCCCTCCCCTGCACGAGGGCCCTCCCCTGCACGAGGGCCCTCCCCTGGGGTTTAAGCTCCCACACTGCTGAATGCAGCCTGGCCGTTTGGCAGGTTCCAGTTCCTGTACAGACAGCTACAGAACAACAACAACACAGGTCAACCCTGCCAGCCCTGCACTGAGACACTACAGAGTACAGACCATAGACCGCTACAGAACAACACAGTTCAACCCTGCCAGCCTGCACTGATCTACTACAGACCTACAGACAGCTACAGAACAACACAGTTCAACCCTGCCAGCCTGCACTGATCTACTACAGACCTACAGACAGCTACAGAATAACACAGTTCAACCCTGCCAGCCTGCACTGATCTACTACAGACCTACAGACAGCTACAGAATAACACAGTTCAACCCTGCCAGCCTGCACTGATCTACTACAGACCTACAGACAGCTACAGAACAACACAGTTCAACCCTGCCAGCCTGCACTGATCTACTACAGACCATAGACCGCTACAGAATAACACAGTTCAACCCTGCCAGCCTGCACTGATCTACGACAGACCGCTACAGAACAACAACAGGTAAGCCCTTGATTCTGATTGATTGATTGAAATATTTATTAACAGTTTGTAGAATAGAGCACCGAAGTCCTGACGTAACTCGCTCATCCCGACGATTCCCCTGGTTCTAAAGTCCTGACGTAACTCGCTCATCCCGACGATTCCCCTGGTTCGCGGAAGTAATTTCTCTATGGAGAATAACATGGGGTGATCTTAATGTCGTGTACTATAAGCGTTGTGGTCCAAAAATAAACAAGCTGTCTCTGCGTTATTGTCAGGGAGGTGTCTCTGTATCGTTATATTGTCAGGGAGGTGTCTCTGTATCGTTATATTGTCAGGGAGGTGTCTCTGTATCGTTATATTGTCGGGGAGGTGTCTCTGTATCGTTATATTGTCAGGGAGGTGTCTCTGTATCGTTATATTGTCAGGGAGGTGTCTCTGTATCGTTATTGTCAGGGAGGTGTCTCTGTATCGTTATATTGTCAGGGAGGTGTCTCTGTATCGTTATATTGTCAGGGAGGTGTCTCTGTATCGTTATATTGTCAGGGAGGTGTCTCTGTATCGTTATATTGTCAGGGAGGTGTCTCTGTATCGTTATATTGTCAGGGAGGTGTCTCTGTATCGTTTGCGACAGTCAGTCACTCATATATGATACAGTCTGCTTCTAGCGAAAATCTAACTAATTCAGCAGCAGTAACATTAGCGTTTTCTCTCAGTCAGTTGATTCTTCATATCCATATGAGTGAAGCGGCCGGGGTGACATGTTTATTTTTCAAACACAGTTGTTATATGAGGCGATCTAAAATCGCCTCAATGGGGATTTCAATGCAACTAAAAAATATATACATGAACCTGGGGACTGACGCCCTCTACTGAAAGTGACGTCAGACTTCGGTGCTCTATTTACAGTACATTTCAAGCACAAACTCAATACAAAGACTGTTAACTGTGAGTGGAGGACGACCCAATTAAAGCATTACACTTGTTTACAACAGGGTCCACATTGTGCAATTCATCAAAACATTTAGAGACATACAAATAGACACTTTCTATGTAGCTAAAGAACAGAACAGGAATTCATCATAAATAATATTCTTTGATTGATTGATTGATTGATTGAAGTGTATACAGATTGGAGAATTACAGTACATTTCAAGTACAACTCAATACAAAAACGGTTGACTGTGGACGACACCGTAAAGCATTACACTCGTTTACAATAGGGTCCAGCATGTTCAATGCATCATCACAACATTTAGACGATAGCCTACAAATATAATAGGTATAGGCCCTCATTTATCAAATCGGCGTACGCCAAAATATGGGTGCACGCCAGGTCGGGAGCTGTCGTACGCCAGGTCGGGAGCTGTCGTACGCCAGGTCGGGAGCTGTCGTACGCCAGGTCGGGAGCTGTCGTACGCCAGGTCGGGAGCTGTCGTACGCCAGGTCGGGAGCTGTCGTACGCCAGGTCGGGAGCTGTCGTACGCCAGGTCGGGAGCTGTCGTACGCCAGGTCGGGAGCTGTCGTACGCCAGGTCGGGAGCTGTCGTACGCCAGGTCGGGAGCTGTCGTATACGCCAGGTCGGGAGCTGTCGTACGCCAGGTCGGGAGCTGTCGTACGCCAGGTCGGGAGCTGTCGTACGCCAGGTCGGGAGCTGTCGTACGCCAGGTCGGGAGCTGTCGTACGCCAGGTCGGGAGCTGTCGTACGCCAGGTCGGGAGCTGTCGTATACGCCAGGTCGGGAGCTGTCGTACGCCAGGTCGGGAGCTGTCGTACACCAGGTCGGGAGCTGTCGTACGCCAGGTCGGGAGCTGTCGTACGCCAGGTCGGGAGCTGTCGTACGCAAGCGGAGCAGCATTGTCTGAACTGCTGACATGCATGTCACAGGCATCTAGACTTATGTTTTCACTCCTAAAATGTATAAAGCTTGGTTTAAACCAGCGTGGATAACTGGATAACCCACTCAAAATCGCCAGCAGCCTTAGATGATAGAAACTAGAGCCAACTATACCGCATTGACCTGTTTGTCAAGTTAAAGCATAACATGATGCTGACACCAAAATGGGTGCCGACAACTTTAGTTTTTTTCAACCAAGGTTCATGTTTTAGGTTGTTATTAGAGAAACTAAAAGTTGAGTGTTAATTTTCTTTAATTTGCTGCTTTATTTTGTTTTGGGGATTTTAGCAGTTTTTGACAGGGGGGCGGGGGCATTCGAGCATGGCGATTTTTTTAATTATTATTTACTATAGTCCTAATAAACCCCAAGAAATTACATCTGACAAAAGATCACTGCAGGATCTATTGAATGTGACAAACTGACATATTGAGCCTATGACACAAAGTGTGGCTTCCCCCCAGTAGGTAGATCACATTCAGTAGATCCTGTGATCTTCTGTGGTCAGATGTAATTTCCTGGGGTTTATTAGGACTATAGTAAATAATACAAAAATAAATCACCATAAAATGTTGTTAAAAAATTCATATTTAGCCCCATGCTCAAATGCCCCCCCCCCCCCCCCCCCCCCTGTCAAAAAGAGCTAAAATCCCTAAAACAAAAGAAAGCAGCAAATTAAAGAAAATTAACACTCATCTTTTACTTTCTCTAATAAACACCTAAAACATGAACCTTGGTTGAAAAAAAACTAAAGTTGCCCTTTAATTTTGATCTCAAAGTGCACCAGATTGAAGGATTTTCATTGCAAATTTCATTGCATGGATTTGATCATTGATGAACGAATCCTTTTGCATTTGTATAACCCATTCTAATATATATTGACATTGTTTTTAACTCATTTCCGGGAGTCTGGAGAGACTCCCGAAAATGATCTCGCTTTTATCTGAATGTAGCCTATACTGTCAAAGCACTTATTTAAATGGTGAATGATTAAGCCCCTTACGCCTATAGCCTATACAATTGCAAATAGGCAAGCTGTATGCTTGTCATTGTCACTTGGAAATAAACGTTGATTATGACTGCCTTGACGACATGATAGCCTATCTCTCATGCAGGCATCACTGACACTCACCCACAGGACTTTAATATCACAGCAGTGCGCAGTCTCACGCCACGGCCACGCCACTGCGCACGAATGGGTAAAATTAATACACGCCAGCCCAAACGTATTCCATTCATGAGGCTATCTTTATGAACACAAATGAGAAAGCATCCTTTTTGTAGGCTGTCTGGCCTAAAGGTAAGCCTATCAGAACAAACGAAATGACATGACATCACTCAACTTAAGGTGACAGGTACTCATGTGGTTAAATGAGAACAAGAAAGTCATATAAACAACTCAATACACCCGTGCAAAGTAATACGAAAAAAATCATAATAATCCATATTAATCATGACAGTATACAAATGGTAATATTGTTAAATGAAGTATACAAAAAACATGATCGAGAAACATATTGCAGGTTGAAACTTCATGAAAAACTTTCCCTGTGAAAGAGAAAAGGGAACAGCTTACAAGAGGTTAAAACCAGGTACAAAATCAAATCATCAACAATACAATAAGTTAAAAACTATATGGAGCAAACTGAAGGATAAAAAACAAAGATCAAAGCATGACATTTAATGAAAGTTCATCATTAAGGCCTCTAGGTGCCAATGTTTGGAGTGTGAAGATGATCGCCACCTCTGTGTGGCGGATCAACTTGTTCAATGCCGCAGAAACGTAAAGAAGATATGTCAGTCATGCTTAATTGTGATCATTGAAATGTACCGCCATGGGTACTCTATCATTTCTTCTAATAGAGCTTTTGTGCTCGCTTATCCTTAGCTTCAGTTTCCTAGTGGTTTTGCCCACATAGGCTAGACCACAAGGACAGCGCACTGAGCGCAGCATGTAAATGACGTGCGTGGAAGCGCAAGTAATGACACGGTTGATGGGAAACACTTTGCTAGAGTGTGGGTGGCCAAAATGATACGTTTTGTAGGCTATGTATTGTTGCATTGGGCGCAACTGCCACAGCGGTAATTGCCGTTGGAGACGGCAGCCACTGATACGACAGCCACTGATACGACAGCCACCGATACGACAGCCACCGATACGACAGCCACCGATACGACAGCCACTGATACGACAGCCACCGATACGACAGCCACCGATACGACAGCCACCGATACGACAGCCACCGATACGACAGCCACTGATACGACAGCCACCGATACGACAGCCACCGATACGACAGCCACCGATACGACAGCCACCGATACGACAGCCACTGATACGACAGCCACCGATACGACAGCCACCGATACGACAGCCACCGATACGACAGCCACCGATACGACAGCCACCGATACGACAGCCACCGATACGACAGCCACCGATACGACAGCCACCGATACGACAGCCACCGATACGACAGCCACTGATACGACAGCCACTGATACGACAGCCACTGATACGACAGCCACCGATACGACAGCCACCGATACGACAGCCACCGATACGACAGCCACCGATACGACAGCCACCGATACGACAGCCACTGATACGACAGCCACCGATACGACAGCCACCGATACGACAGCCACCGATACGACAGCCACCGATACGACAGCCACCGATACGACAGCCACCGATACGACAGCCACCGATACGACAGCCACCGATACGACAGCCACCGATACGACAGCCACCGATACGACAGCCACTGATACGACAGCCACCGATACGACAGCCACTGATACGACAGCCACCGATACGACAGCCACCGATACGACAGCCACTGAGACGGCAGCCACTGAGGGGGGGCGGCGGTGGCTCAGGGGTAGAGTGCCTACCTAATCTAAACATTTTTGTAAAAAAATCTTGTTTAAAAAATAATCTGCCTAATGATGATGTCACTGGAAGCCCACAGTCCTCCTATGAGACACAGATTGATCGTGCCATTTTATCATGATTATTAGTGAGGACCTATTATATGAAGATAGGTTGAAAAGTGGTGAAGTGGTCCTTTAATGGCAGATTTTTCAGTGGTGCCAGAAAAGCCACACCCACTGCTCTGCTGTTGCACTTGCACTGTAACCTCGACGACCTTACAGGCGTATCAAAGGCTGTCATTTAGATTCATAATGTAGCATTTTGTTAGTGAGAATGTGTTGCAGATGTATGAGTTAGCAATTTATGTAGATGTAGCACATACTGTATCTGCTATTTTTTGGGGGGTGGCGCAAATCTTTGAATATATATTCATTCAGAGCACACATTTTAAATTCAAATCTTTGAATATATATTCTTTCAGAGCTCACGTTTTAAATTCAAATCTTTGAATATATATTCTTTCAGAGCACACGTTTTAAATTCAAATCTTTGAATATATATTCTTTCAGAGCTCACGTTTTAAATTCAAATCTTTGAATATATATTCTTTCAGAGCACACGTTTTAAATTCAAATCTTTGAATATATATTCTTTCAGAGCTCACGTTTTAAATTCAAATCTTTGAATATATATTCTTTCAGAGCTCACGTTTTAAATTCAAATCTTTGAATATATATTCTTTCAGAGCTCACGTTTTAAATTCAAATCTTTGAATATATATTCTTTCAGAGCACACGTTTTAAATTCAAATCTTTGAATATATATTCTTTCAGAGCTCACGTTTTAAATTCAAATCTTTGAATATATATTCATTCAGAGCACAATCAAGTGTAAAATGACTTGTGTCTTTAACTTACACTGGATCTCTTTTCCACTAGTCCCTTCCAAACATTTTAGTCTAGTTTTTATGTGTTGATGAAATCGTCGTTTATAGTTTATAAGTGAAAAAGAACACAAAATATATTTTTTGTTACACCATCACTGAACACGGGTATATTTTACCCAATATAAAATATTCCATAAAAAAATATTTCTCATCAAGATATATTGAAGTACAGCAATACATGGCAACTTGACTTACTCTTGTTTAATATTGGTGACAAATTTTGACTGAGTGTCAAAGCAGGGAATCATAGCTTCAAATCGACATATTGGTTGTTCAGTTTGACCCACCAGTTTTGGAGATATGGCTTATAGAGAAATGTCTTGCAGAGAAACAGCGAGTTGAGAAAACAGGCCTAGCTGAAAGGTCCACTTCTGTGGTCTCTAACATTATACACCTAGCTACATGTTTAAGCATTTATTTCATTACATGTCTTCTGTGGTCTAGCTATACCTATATGTGGTTACCCTGGGTCAACATAGTACCTTTCCTTTGATGATATGAAGACTCAAGAGTAAGGTGACAATATGAATGACCTACGTAGACGCACACAATTGATATCCGAGGCATTAGTCTGAATAAAACAATAAAACGCACACACACACACACACACACACACACACACACACACACACACACACACACACACACACACACACACACACACACACACACACACACACACACACACACACACACACACACACACACACACACACACACACACACACACACACACACAGAGCCAGAACCAGTCCATTGCAGTGCTCCTACAAAGCAGATCGGTCCCTGGTCGTTGCTAAGGAACTAGCGGTTCACTCTCATCATGGTGTCAAAACGATCCAACATTACATCATATTTACTGTCAAAATGACGAGCAAAAGATCAACCCGTACTCACTTCAAGTCCTTTTAGGAACAATTATTATTGCATTATGCAGGAACAATAGAGAGATGTATTTCTGTGTGAAGCATTAACCCATTCTGACCTGAGATCAGATTCATACGAGGTTTCCGCCGGACACACACTGGTCTGATGAACCCATTCTGACCTGAGATCAGATTCTAAAAATGTCAGTCGCTCTTCGATTTTTCAAAAATAGCAGACCTACAAGCTCGTATCGCGCCACTCGGTGGCGCGATATGAGCTTGTAGATCTGCTATTTTTAAATAGCTAAAGCATAACATGATGCTGACACCAAAATGGGTGCCCGGTCAGAATGGGATAAAGGGACACTTCACCCTTTTTGCAAAAATATATATGTTAATGACGTTTAGAAGCTTTAGATCACTTTCCTGGGGGTATTTATGTGTGTAATATGTGGTTTTAGTTATTTTAGATTGCAGCAGTGAGCCTGTTGTCTCTGATGTCATGGACACTGGTCTCACTACCTTCCTGGACTACAATTCCCATAATTATTTGGTGCACTGCTCCTCCTTGTGGATAGGGGGAGAGCTGTCTTACTGAGACAACATGTAGTCCAGGAAGGAAGTGAGCCCAGTGTCCATGACATCAGAGACACTGGGCTCACTGCTACAATCTAAAATATCTAAAACCACATATTACACACATAAAGACCCCCAGGAAAGTGATCTAAAGCTTCTAAACGTCATTAACATATATCTTTTTGCAAAAGTGTCCCTTTAAGGTTGCCAACTGATCAAAGTAGGGGACAATGTTGTACCTGATAATCATAACAACAACAACAACAATGATAATAATAATAATAATAATAATAATAATAATAATAAACAAGGGTTGTAACGATGCCATTTAACAGTGATACGAAATGCATCACAATGCATGGGTGATGAAGCCGATGGACAATACATGTTGCATTGATAAGATATACGATTAATTTAATTGAAATCAATACTGTAACTTTAGCCAAAATAAATCAGTGTGAAGCTTGTGTGTGCAGCATTTTTTTCATTTAAGGTAAAGTTTTATTATTATGGATATAAATTAGCACATTGGCAAATACATAGACATTTTTTTATTTTTTATTTATATTTTTTGTCCCACGATTTTGTAACCCATTTTTCACCCCTGTGTCAATCATCCTGTGATCCTGGGCTCTACACACCCTCCGCCAACCTAGGGAGCTTCCTTCATGCTTGAGTGTCCAAGTTGCTCCTTTACACCTGACAGGGGGGAGTTTCCCTGGTTGAACGTAGCGCGTGGAAGGAACACGTTATTCCAACCAGTATAGAGACCAGTTCCTTTCCCCTCCATCAGGCGTCCCGGCTGGCCAGGGGGAGGCAGTATAGAGACCAGTTCCTTTCCCCTCCATCAGGCGTCCCGGCTGGCCAGGGGGAGGCAGTATAGAGACCAGTTCCTTTCCCCTCCATCAGGCGTCCCGGCTGGCCAGGGGGAGGCAGTATAGAGACCAGTTCCTTTCCCCTCCATCAGGCGTCCCGGCTGGCCAGGGGGAGGCAGTATAGAGACCAGTTCCTTTCCCCTCCATCAGGCGTCCCGGCTGGCCAGGGGGAGGCAGTTTAGAGACCAGTTCCTTTCCCCTCCATCAGGCGCCCCGGCTGGCCAGGGGGAGGCAGTATAGAGACCAGTTCCTTTCCCCTCCATCAGGCGTCCCGGCTGGCCAGGGGGAGGCAGTATAGAGACCAGTTCCTTTCCCCTCCATCAGGCGTCCCGGCTGGCCAGGGGGAGGCAGTATAGAGACCAGTTCCTTTCCCCTCCATCAGGCGTCCCGGCTGGCCAGGGGGAGGCAGTATAGAGACCAGTTCCTTTCCCCTCCATCAGGCGTCCCGGCTGGCCAGGGGGAGGCAGTATAGAGACCAGTTCCTTTCCCCTCCATCAGGCGTCCCGGCTGGCCAGGGGGAGGCAGTATAGAGACCAGTTCCTTTCCCCTCCATCAGGCGTCCCGGCTGGCCAGGGGGAGGCAGTTTTAACATAAACATTTAATATGAACACATAATGGACAAAACTTGCACCTTTACAGAACAGAGATTCCACACATTTATCGATCACCAAAGTGTAGCAATGTGGAAGCTCACATTAAGCCAAACGAGGAGGGTCAAAGGTCAAGTTTACTAAGTATTGAGGATTTATGTATCTGAATTCAACATAATAGAAAACATGTGTAAACAAACTCATGCCAGTGCTGTCGAACAAGTTCATGATTATGAAATCTATGGAAAAAGTTGAATCTGCAACACATTATAGGTGGGGGGATGCTTCATCTCTATCTCTCTCTCTCTCTCTCTCTCTCTCTCTCTCTCTCTCTCTCTCGGCTAATGGCCGAAAAAACTAAACGACATTGAAGACCCCTGACCTAAAACGAGTTGAATTGCAGTGATACTTTTTATTTTAGTGGATTACTTTCTGATCACTTCTACACGTTCCTGGTAAGACTGTTGTTTTAGTGGATTACTTTCTGATTACTTCTACATGTACGTTCCTTGGTATAGTGCTCGCATTCCTTTTGAAGTTAAGTGGACCCCTCGCTAATAGTGGCCTTGTGGTTAGAGTGTCCGTCCTGAGACTGGGAGGTCGGGGTTCAATCCCCGGCCGGGTCATACCAAAGACTGTAAAAATGGGACCCAGTGCCTCCCTGCTTGACACTCAGCATCAAGGGTTGGATTGGGGGGGTAAGTCCCTGCGACATACTAGCGTCATGTCCAGGGGGTGTACTTGTACATCAAGCTGCCTCACGCTACAGAAACAGGAGATAGGCTCTTGCCCTATGGGCCTCATGGCTCGGCAAGGCTACTTACTTACTCTGCTAATAGATTAACTGAAATATGGGTCCATGCCAGAACAGAGAACTGCCAAATGTACTTTGATGCGCTGTCTTTGAAATAAAACTGTATTTTTAATGTGTGTGGGGACTGAATACATGCACCACTTTGTTTTGCTTCTCGAATCCTGCTGCGCATTTTCAGAAAGTGCACTTCGTTTGGCAGGTGTGAAGGCTCATTCGAATCCTAATGCGTATCAAAGAACCGCATTCTACTCCGAGCAAAAACGGGGGGTTCGCTTCGCTTCCAATCGCACTTGATTACGATTCGGTGCAGGTGTGAATGCAATCCGCAGTAAATAAAGGAAATGAACACATGCATGTTATGAGTATAATTCTATCACCTTAGATTTCACTGTGTTGTAGGCTAGTTTATGAATGGAACACATTGATAAAGGTCCCCCCTGCTGCGTTTCCAATAGAGGGTATTGAATGTGTATAGTAGTGAATGGCACATGGAGTGGCAAAGCAACATGCAAAGTGAGTGTGACAGAGTATAGTCACTACCCAGGGCAAGGAAGGACACAACACAGGGCAGCTTCCTTAACTTTGTCTTTATTCCTCATGTGCAGGGAATTATACACAATAATATCCTTTTACACAGGAGAGGCGATCTCTCCACTGTCCAGACAGAGGCTCTCTCCTGAGTGTTTGTGGAGGTGACTGATTTATCCTGTTGTGCCTTGATCAAGTCCATGATGCACCACAGGTGCGCAGCCACACCCAGCTCTGAGTCCAGTTCTAGTTTGACTCAGGCCAGGTGTGACTGCTTAAATCAGTCATCCTCCCTCTCACAGTGAGTTTAACCTTGTTTAATGTTGTTTAATGCAATCAGATAGGACTTTTCTGTCTGGGTGCATGGGCTGTCAAGGCCAAAAAGTAGTTTTTCCTGCATAACTTCCGGATTTCATGATGATTTCACACGCATACCCTCTAGTGCTGCGGATGAGTGTGAAGGCAAACCGCAGCAGATTAAATATGCAAGAATCCCAATTTCTCCGTCCTTGAGTCGCATTGAGTCTACCGAAATATTAGGTGGGAATGTGACCTTAGGTGGGAATGTGACCAAAATCTTAATTTGTCTTAGAAGTGTATCTACCCATCTTCTTTTCTCTCATGAACCCATTCTGACCTGAGATCAGATTCATACGAGGTTTCCGCCGGACACACACTGGTCTGATGAACCCATTCTGACCTGAGATCAGATTCTAAAAATGTCAGTCGCTCTTCGATTTTTCAAAAATAGCAGACCTACAAGCTCGTATCGCGCCACTCGGTGGCGCGATATGAGCTTGTAGATCTGCTATTTTTAAATAGATAAAGCATAACATGATGCTGACACCAAAATGGGTGCCCGGTCAGAATGGGTTAAAGTGTAACAGCAACAACTGTCTCCTAGACTGAATAATAAAATGATAACGATAACAATAATAATAATAATCCAAGACTTTCGACTCAGTTCAATTTTTATTCAACCTTTAAATCACTTTTCACAATCTTCTTGGAAGACAACAGCATCTTAATTCCTTTATTCTTATCTTATTTTTGGCCAAGGGGGGCTTGGTCCAAAAAGCAAAGCAGAGAAAGGCTCAAAGAAAGACATAATATACTGTTATGGAATGTCTAAATGACGTTGCTTTATAGTGGATACGCGTCGCTAATTAACCAGCAAACACATCGACTAGCGTCAACTTACAAAAACAGTGCACAAAACTTTGTGTTTTTCTGAAAGTTCCCCGCATACTATTGGTACACTTTAAAATCCTCTGTGCTAGCTTTAAGTCTCGGACTCTGAGTAGTTGACCCCCAAACATTTCTTATTTCGTTTACACACTTGAATTCATGGAGATTTATTTGTTTTTGTCACATTCCTAAGCCAATACTTTGATGACCGGTGGAGTCTCTGGTCTGGTCATGAAATTATTGGCATGTGAAATGTGACAAAAACATCTTCATGAATTCAAGGCTTGTGTGTAATTGTCTAATTGATAGAAAAAAATATATTTTTTTTGGGTGAACAACTTTAACCTAACACAGGATTCTACTGCATAGATGTGCTCAACAATATCAAATGATGAAATGACAGTCACAGGAGGATAAAACATGGGAACGACATTAAACATAAACAAGTTAACTGGATATATATATACCCATCATGGGAACAATTAACTGTTTGCAAACACATTATGCACTGAAAAAGTTTAATCAGTCGATCGATCAAAAAAAAAAAAAAAAAGGTGCTCACAGTTCTCCGCAGGGTTCTGGACAGTGCGTAGGTGCAGTGCATCTTTTATGAAATGATACAGGACCACAATAAAACGTGAGATTTGGACCGTGAATGTGATTTGCAAACATGTCAGCTCCAGTTCTTTTTTTTAACCTTCTAAAATACACTATTCTTTTGTACTTCCTAGCTTTCCAAACTCTTCTTTTGAAATCGTCATGAACCTTAAGAGGCTATACGCCGCCCTACAAAGATAAAAGTGCAGTAACTACACCCCGGGAAAAATTGCTAATAATATTGGGTTTAAATATTCAGCCAAATGAGATATCGGAAAATAAGTGATATTAGGCTACACTAATTGTAAATATGTTCGTGAGGTAATCGTTCATCCCCCCAAAATCTAATGTGACCTTTAATTGGGATACACAAAATAATAAGTCGGTGAATCCAAAAAAACGTAGCTACTGCACTTGGGCTTTGTAGGGCATGACGTTTTAAGTATCTGATATCTTTAAGACGTGTAACAGTGAAACATTAAGAACGTTAAGATATGCTACAGATTATCTCTCAAACGTTGTCACAGGTATGTATGTATTGGCACCGAGTTTTAACCTTATAATAATCAATGCTTTTGATCACGCTCTGCTCGTTTCTTATGATGGATGCAATCTAATGAGGTCCTCATCCTCTGATCCTCAGATGTCTAGACCTCTATAGCAGTGGTTCCCAAACTTTTAGCTCAAGACACAACAGGGAAATTAGACGTTTGCCCGAGACCGAAGACTATAGTGAACATAGCTCAGTGTTGTCTATTAATTTATTTTTATTTCTAATATATAGAATTCTTTGATTTTTTTCCCCGTTTATTTCGACATGAAAATACTGGAAACAAGAATACAATTGTTTTTAATTCATGAAATGTTATGCTTTTTGAGTATGTTTTGAGTATAAGTTTTTTATGTCCACGATTCCAGTGTTTGGTAAACAGTGCTCTATAGAATTAGGGCCGATTCATACTCCTATTTTAGAGCCGAATAAAAGTCGGTTCGGCGCTGTAGAGCCTACAATTTGACGTCATTTGAGGTTCGGGGGGGCGTCTACCGTCCTAAAGTCGGCTCTTCGGTGCTACTGAAAATTTCTGACGAGCCGAAATCATTTCGGCAATACAGCGCCGAAACAGCGGTAAAATAGGAGTATGAATCGGCCCTTAATTAGCCTATGGAATTAGCTCCAGGACCGTCAACTCTCTGTCCTGTATAGATACAATATTATATCACTGTCAGGCAGAAACCTCGTATATCCATACTTCAATACATTCTTTCTCTTCACTTAATGCCCTATACGTCATCTTCAAGCGAAAGTGATGAGAATAACCGATCTACAAGCTCACAAGGTGTCGCGATAGGATGCGCCGCGAGCTTGTAGATTGGCTGTTTTAACTATTTCTGAATATTTTCGTTCTGTTTCCTGAAAAAGTAACAGTTTTTGAACATACCGTATGAGGTTGAAGACCAGAAGAGAACACAGGGTTTTTCCAAGCGGTGGAAAAGTATCACAAGTACATTTTGATGTCAATACATTTTGTAGTTGGAAAATCTTTGATTATTGCTACTTTTACTTAAGTAAAACCGCTGATTATCAGTCTTGCAGGGACGTCACATCAGTGACATTCCGTGTGAATGTAATAGATTACTCTGATCTGATCATGTGGTCACAGCGAGCCCAGATTAGCTGACCTCGTTATCTAGTCGCCCTGTTGATTCCTAACAAGGCCTAACGAGCGATTAGTTACATTAAGACTGATAAGTGATTAGCATGACAGAAAAGACAACATTCAGCACAGGAAATAAAAAAAAATACATTGTATAACACATGAAACTAAAACAAAACTTAAAGCGCAATGCGACTTTGGTAGAGGTTTGTCATGGCGTTACTCCAAATCAGTGCGATATCTTCCAATTAGTTGCTCCGTTGAGGGGAAATCAATAACACCTCTCCTCATTGACTTGCATTGTACACTGAAAGAACTCTTAAGGTAACTCATTTAATACATAAACAAACCGATTCTGACAATATATAAAAAGCCGTACCTAGTTGTGTTGTTGACTTTGTTTGCATTCGTTTATGTGCTTAAAAAAACAAAATAAAGAGTGACTTTCAGAACTGTTCGCTGTCAATGAGGAAATTTCAATTTCTAATCAACATACACTAGCAACTGAAGATATCTCACTAATATTTAGAGTTACCTCACGGCAAGGTAACTACTCAACCCAGACCTCTACCCAAGTGCCATTTTGCAGTTACAGTGGTTAAGAGTTTTTTGGGAGGCAAACAGTGGTTAAAGGCCTTTTTCACTTAAAAACACTTCTGAGGTCATTTTAACGTCTACTTGAATAATGTGAAGTTGAAGTTACAATGGGTTTATATAGGAATGGGGTCATGTCTGATGGAATGAATATATCAAATATTGAAACAAGCAACTTAACCCATTCTGACCGGGCACCCATTTTGGTGTTGGCATCATGTCGTGCTTTAGCTATTGAAAAATAGCAGATCTACAAGCTCATATCGCGCCACCGAGTGGCGCGATACGAGCTTGTAGGTCTGCTATTTTTGAAAAAAATCGAAGAACGACTGACATTTTTAGAATTTGACCTCAGGTCAGAATGGGTTCGTCAGACCAGCGTGTGTCCAGTGGAAACCTCGTATGAATCTGATCTCAGGTCAGAATGGGTTAAAAACTATCTGGGGGGGGAAGCACACACAAGCCAGAGTAGACCCACAGAATGACCCCATACGTATTTTAAAGTGAAAGACCCCCTTTTAAGTTTTCGAGAGCCTATAGTTAGGGAATGTGTGTGTTGTGATTCAGGTTGATAGTTGAGCGTGTTTGGCATTTGTCATGGCATGGAGGGCAGGTGGGTATAGTGCCAGCCTGGCCGAGAGGAGAGGAGGGGAGAGGTGAACAGGTTTCCAGGTCGGCAAATGGTGGTGGTGGTGTGGGGAGGGGAGGGGAGGGGGACAGAGAGAAACCCCTCTTCATGCCAGCTTCAAAAACTGGTCCACTGCGTCTTCTTCCACGGCCTCCGAGAGCATCTCGTAGTCCTGTTGGGAGGAAGAGAGAGCAACAGTCAGCTTCAGTTTGTCCAGGGTTGGGACCATGGTGGTCATCACCATGCTGGCTGCTTGTGGTGGACAGTTTTGTCAATTCAATTTCTGCCATGGATATATACATGCCACTTGACGTACGATAATCAGAAACACATACAGAGCTTTCCCTAAATGACAATGGTTAACCCATTCTGAACGGGCACCCATTTTGGTGTCAGCATCATGTCATGCTTTAGCTATTGAAAAATAGCAGATCTACAAGCTCATATCGCGCCACCGAGTGGCGCGATACGAGCTTGTAGGTCTGCTATTTTTTTTTAAATCGAAGAACGACTGACATTTTTTTAATCTGATCTCAGGTCAGAATGGGTTCATCAGACCAGTGTGTGTCCGGCGGAAACCTTGTATGAATCTGATCTCAGGTCAGAATGGGTTAACAGATCTGTAACAAATCCATGTGGTTCCATTTGTACACTCTGAGTCAAGTGGGTGCTTGCAAATGAACCACTAGTACCAGTGGACTCGTTATGCCTTAGTGTCGCAGTAAATAAATGTCATGCATATTCTGAAGAAAACCTGCAGACTTGACTTTCAATAATTGTAATTGCGTCATATGATCAAAATTCGCCACGGACACATTTGTTGACCGTACAGACATACTGATGGGACCATAAACATTATTAGCGTTCATCATGATGATAAATAAAAGCTCTCACAGCAATCGTATCGTGGGGATTCTAATTTATCGTGAAATTGTCACTAACACCATGGGATCAAATCGCTTTAGCTGCTTAAACCCTCTATAATCAGCTTACATTGCCTTACATTCGTGCTGTGAGCTTGTAGATCTGCTATATAAAAAGGAAAGGAGTTGTAAAAAACCTATTTGTTTGCTTGTTTGTTTTTGCTGTTCAGACAAAACAATGTGATTCCAATCTGGATAGACCACAAATGAGATTTGGGAACTGAACTGGGCCTTACTGACCCCTGCTGGTCGCTCTGGTGTGTGCAGGCCAGCGTGGCTCGCTTTAGTGCTTTAGCTTTGCTGCATGCAGAAAGAGAGGCAGCAAACACTCTGGAGAGGAGATTAATCCCTACAAACAGATTCACCGATGTTGTGCGGGAATGTCCCACACGGTAAGTCAAGTCCATGTATTTGGGCCCAACTTCACCTAGACTGTATTACCTTAATAAACATGGTCATGAATACTTTCTGCTTCCAGTCACTAGTTTAAAGTCTCATTTCTAATGTCATAATATTCTTTTTGGAAAATTATGGTCCCATTTATTAAAGAAATTACCATAAAGTCGCGTATGTTCTGAGGGGCGTGGCTACCGTTACAGTCTATGATCGGGATTCCCCTCCCACTCGAGTCAAAATAAAAACCAACGGAGAAGAAGGGGGGAAGTCCCGCCTCGTTGTCTGGGCCAGCCAATGGCCAGCTGGACCCAAACGGAGCCAGCCAATGGCCAGCTGGGCCCAAACGGAGCCAGCCAATGGCCAGCTGGACCCAAATGGAGCCAGCCAATGGCCAGCTGGGCCCAAACGGATCTAGAAAGATGGCGACTTACAGTGCAGGAATAACAGGCTTCATTTTACGTCCATGTTAGACCCGGGGAACGCTTTGTCCATATTTTTTACAGTCTATGATTGTATTGAATGAAATATGATAGTGAGCGTTTTGTCTTACGCTGCAGTATTGATTCTCACTAAAACCATCGTTTATTTTCATTTAACCCATTCTGACCGGGCACCCATTTTGGTGTTGGCATCATGTTATGCTTTAGCTATTGAAAAATAGCAGATCTACAAGCTCATATCGCGCCACCGAGTGGCGCGATAGGAGCTTGTAGGTCTGCTATTTTTTTAAGAATCGAAGAACGACTGACATTTCTACAATCTGATCTCAGGTCAGAAGAGTGCATGCCTTTCATCCGACGGAGCATTGGTCCGAACGACAACCTACCTCCTCCCTCACCCTAACCCTAACCTCCCCCGGGGCAGACACCTAAACCTAACCGCAACCCTCTCCCGACCCGCAGCGCACCTCGGAGCATTGCTCCTTCGGAGCAATGCTCTGTCGGATGATAGTACGCTTCCCAGGTCAGAATGGGTAAATCAGACCAGTGTGTGTCCAGTGGAAACCTCGTATGAATCTGATCTCAGGTCAGAATGGGTTAATTTGTGTTCTTACCCCGCAGTATTGGTCCTCGTTGAACAGCTGTGGGGGAATGGCTTTGGGGTTCCCAGACTTGGCTCTCATCTCGTCCCTGATCTCTCCTCCCAGCGAGATGTCGATCAGCTCATACTGGATACTTTTACTCTCCAGTATCCTGAGTACCTCGGCCTGCTGAGACTTGATCTGAAATCAATCAATCAATAAATAATGGGACAGTCACAGTGACAGTGCATCATACTACTTTTGTGTTAAAATACGGAGATAAGATTTCAG
The DNA here is from genome assembly GCF_964188405.1 of Protomyctophum parallelum. Classification (NCBI taxonomy): domain Eukaryota; kingdom Metazoa; phylum Chordata; class Actinopteri; order Myctophiformes; family Myctophidae; genus Protomyctophum; species Protomyctophum parallelum. The sequence goes on from NC_139697.1 coordinate 4,460,431, forward strand.
ATTTTTTTATTGAAGGGACAGCCCCTTGAGATGCAGCATCTCATTTTCAAGAGGGACCCATAAAAAACAAAATACAGAAAAGCATACTGTACACAAATACACAAAATATGCAGTACACAGATACATACAGATATACAAATGCATACATATATACACAAATAGCTTGCTCACCATCTTCCACCTACACCACCAACCACCACATAATACACAGTGTAGATAAGGTCACAGCGCAAATATTTCAGGGTCATAAAAGGTTACAGTCAGGTTAGAAGCATAGACAAGTTGAGTCTAGGCGTGAATGTAAGGAGGTCCTGAAGCTACTATATGATGAGATGGATCTAAGATATAGAGGGAGGTTGTTCCAATCGAATGGGGCTTTGTAGCAGAAAGAGGTTTCTGCCCGACAGTATAGCCTATGCAATGCGTCCCTCTGGAGTGAGTGTGGAAGTACAGTGGCCCTCTACATCATCAAAGTTTCCCACCCCTGACGTACTATAGGGTTAAGTGCTTTACAGAGACGAACGTAGGAAGCCCCTAAGCAAGGGAGGGAGAGAGACATTTCTCCCCTTGCGTCAATAGTCACCTTGGTACGAAAGTGGTTAAACAGATTGTGATGCATTATTAACTAATGTTGCTGGGGACCTCCCTCAAGGACCCCCTGCCCTGGGTGCTGGTTTACAGGACCCATACAGGAGAAATTGAACATTTACCTTTAAAGAAATGTTTCCCAAACAGTGGCACGAGTCGGGACCCATTTATGGATCACAGACCATTTTGTATCACAAATCCTATTTTATTTTCCTACATTTAAAAAATATAGGCCTATATACTGTATATATATATATATATTTCAAAAGACTATTTTTTGTAAAATAATTTCATAGCGAAAATAGCCGATCTCCAAACTTGCAACATGGAGTGAAGCGACGCGTTGTGTGCTTGTAGAGCTAGTTTGGCAAACATCTAATGTCTCAACCTGAAACATTTAGAACTCATAGGAGAGGTGAAACTGTCCTGTAAAATGCCACAGCTCGCTTGGTCTTCAACCAGCCAAAATTCTCACAAAGTCTCTCCCCTTGTCCATTCCCTCCATTGGCTCCCGGTCGCTGCCCGCACAGAATACAAAACTCTGGCATTCAAAGCAACCAAAAGGTATGGCTCCCCCCATATCTTGCAAGTATGATCGAAACCTACAAACCCTCATGCACACTCAGATCAGCCAATGCAGGGAAGCTGGCAGTATCTTCACTTAAAAACGCTGGGACAACGCTCCACACGTCCAAAACTCTTCTCCCTTCTGGCTCCAAAACTGTGGAATGCACTTCCCATTGCAGTCAGAACTGCAGCATCACTCCCAATCTTCCGCCGTAGTCTGAAAACCCACCTTTTCAGACGCCATCATGGCCCATAGCACTTACCCTAGCCCCTTAGATAGCACTTTATATAGACTTAGATAGCATTTTATACAGACTTATAGCATGTTACGTAGACAGCACTAGAATTGCATTTTATGTAGGCATAGTATTTATAGTATAGTATAGTATAATATAGTATAGTATAGTATAGTATAGCATAGTATAGTACTGTACTGTACTGTAGTATAGTCCGCGACCCCTTGGACTAGGGTGGTCTCAGTTACTAAAAGGGGGCCACCAAATCTTTGTGGGATAGGAAGACTGATTTAAAAACAAAAACAAAAATTTAAATATTTATTAAAACAGTTTAAGAGCCATAAACGTCAAGACGTCTAATTGCCAATTATGTACCGGGATGCCACTGGACGACAAGACGTCTTCCCTTGGGAATTCAAAAATATATATTTGGAAAATGCCTCTAATCTGGTGTACAGGTGATGACATGCACATTACATGCATAATAGAATTACAAATTCTTTCTCTCTTTATAAATGGGAGAATTGTCACTCAGAGCCTAAACTGGTGTCCACCAGGTGGCGCTGAAAGACCATTTGAACCCTATAGAATTCTGGGAAGGGCTGACATTTACCAAAAACAGCTGATCTACAGGCTCTCAACGCACGTTATGAGCGTGACAGCGTGTAGATCAGCTACTTTTGGCAAAAATGTTTGATATAGAGGGGAAAAGTCAGTCACAGAGCCAATTAACCCATTCTGACCTGAGATCAGATTCATACGAGGTTTTCCACTGGACACACACTGGTCTGATGAACCCATTCTGACCTGAGATCAGATTCTAAAAAATGTCAGTCGTTCTTCGATTTTTACAAAAATAGCAGACCTACAAGCTCGTATCGCGCCACTCGGTGGCGCGATATGAGCTTGTAGATCTGCTATTTTTCAATAGCTAAAGCATAACATGATGCCAACACCAAAATGGGTGCCCGGTCAGAATGGGTTCAAGTTCAAGTCTATATTTTATATATGAATTGAAAAAGTTTAATCTGCAACACAATTCATTGTATATAATATGTAGTGGGGGATCCCTGCTTCACTTCATGCCGCGCTGCAAGCTTGTACATGTGCCATTTAAAAGAAAGAAAAAAAATATATATATATGTAAATTCATTTTTACATGAATCTTTTCTTCCGATGGGGGGGTCCGCGGCCAAATATATATATATATATATATATATATATATATATCATATCATGTATATATATAGCATATAGCGATTTAGAAGGAATTTGTAGAATCGGCCTCAGGTCTTAATGGGTTAACCAAAGTAATCATGAACTTTAACCTACTGGGTTCATATTAGAGGTCAGTGACTGTCTGTGCCTTTGTTTAAAGTAAACACTAATGTCTCGTTATCTTACCGTGTGGTTTAATGATTGATACGTCCCATTTAGCTCAATGCTATCTGCCAGTAGTGGAAAGCAAGTACAGTATAGTACATTTACTGTAATTAACCCATTCTGAACGGGAACCCATTTTGGTGTCAGCATCATGTTATGCTTTATCTATTGAAAAATAGCAGATCTACAAGCTCATATCGCGCCACTCGGTGGCGCGATATGAGCTTGTAGATCTGCTATTTTTCCTAGACCTACGAGCTTGTAGGTCTGCTATTTTTTTAATTTTTTGACATTTTTTAGAATCTGATCTCAGGTCAGAATGGGTTCATCAGACCAGTGTGTGTCCGGTGGAAACCTCGTATGAATCTGATCTCAGGTCAGAATGGGTCAATCAGACCAGTGTGTGTCCAGTGGAAAACCTCGTATGAATCTGATCTCAGGTCAGAATGGGTTAAGTACAATTTTGAGGTGTTTGTACCTTACTTGAACACATATCCGATTTACAGTCATTTTTACTTCTACTTTAGGTACATTTTGATGCCAATACTTTTGTGCTTTTACCAAAGTACATTTTGAATTCCGGACTTTTACTTTACGTAACAGAGTATTTCTATATTGCAGTACTATTGACACTTTTACTTAAGTAAAACATGATGTTTGTACTTTTTCCTCCACTGTTATCTGCCAGGGCTGTGTTGAGGAAGTCGCCACACCCATGGGCATGGCACTAACGGTATCAGCTGGCATTCAGAGGCTACGTGGGAACATGGCACACTATTGTAATAATACATTCTGGCACATATAAGATTAGGGTTGTCACAATTATTACATATTAATCATCTATAATCACAATTATTTGAGATCATTCGCAATTATTTTGTCATGATCGTGTTCATGTTGAAAAACAATTATATATAAAAAAAAGCAGAAATAGCAGATCTACAAGTTGACAATACGTCACTTTGTGACGCGTTGTAAACTTTCCTTTAAAAGTAAAGAATATATTAAAATGCCAGTTAATTATTGGTATTTTATTTGTCATATCTGTGCCCTGTGCACTTTTATTACGAAGCCTAAAAGACCAACATATATTTCTATTCTCCAATTTCCAATGCCAAAAACACAATTAAATCGATAATCGCAAATTACGTGTGTGACAATTAATCATCAATTTAAATGTGTAATCGTGACAGCCCTACATAAGATTATTGTGATACATTTCCATGTGTAGTCAGTCAACAGTGGTTGAATGTAACCAAGTAGGCTACATTTACTCATGTGCTGTACTTACTGTAAGTACAATTTGAGATACTTTACTCGAGTGTTTAACCCATTCTGACCGGGCACCCATTTTGGTGTCAGCATCATGTTATGCTTTAGCTATTGAAAAATAGCAGATCTACAAGCTCATATCGCGCCACCGAGTGGCGCGATATGAGCTTGTAGGTCTGCTATTTTTGAAAAAAATCGAAGAACGACTGACATTTTTAGAATCTGATCTCGGGTCAGAATGGGTTAATCAGACCAGTGTGTGTCCAGTGGAAACCTCGTGTGAATCTGATCTCAGGTCAGAATGGGTTAAATGTGTAATCGTGACAGCCCTACATAAGATTATTGCGATACATTTCCATGTGTACTGTAGTCAACAGTGGTTGAATGATACTTTACTCGAGTGTTTAAATACTTTACAAGTACTTCTACTCCACTAACAGCTAAGAAAAGGTTTATTGAACATTTTACTCCACTAACGACTTTAGTTCCTATTTATTTTTGTAGATTGTAAATAAGATTATTATTACAAACAAACATACTGGACTCATAGGCCTACTTGCAAGTATCGTGTTTCATAATATATGGTGGTATTATTGCAACCTGAGTTCTTCTTTCCATGACTGGTCATAATATACTCATATGATCTCAATGGATTCCACATAATTGATGCCACATGTTTGTTACACACACACACACACACACACACAAACTGCAGTGTTTTTCCCCCTCTCAAACACAGTCTGCTTTCTGCTTGTAGCTCACCATTGAAACCAGAAACACACATAGGTATCATTCGCAGACCACTCAGATATATCATGTTTTAATGTAGCCTAATAAATACAGTATTCACTTGAAATACATGGATGTTACCCGTTATATCGGGTTCTTTGTGTGTTTTGTAATATTCCATATAGACTAATAAATACGTGTTTTAAATCTGGGTGTCACTGTATTTCCTCGTTTCCATTGGGTGTAATACGGGCTTTCGCCGGTTGAAACAGCGCCACAGTACAGTATTGAGGATACGTCGGTGATATTCATGCAGTCACAGGCGGGATTAAAACACTTCTTTATTAGACCACGGGACATTACCGAGCATAAAGGGCCCGTACGGTCGGGTAACGTCCGTTGCTTTAAGGTTGGTCCTTTAAAATGTATTTTTACTTCGTCTGTGGACTGAGTATATAGGCCTGACGTACAAATGAATATATGGGAGGTTTCGAGTAAGACTGACAGAGATGCACATTGCACAAACAAACAAACACAAACAAACAAACAACACAAACAAACTTTCTAGTCTTAAGGTCCAAAGCTATAGATGTCATATCATATTTTAATAAATATATTATGTCAGTGAAATATAGTAAACACATCCTCTTAATGGAAGCGATATCAGCTTATTGCTGCCACCATGCAGACTCACATAATGCTACAATATGCTACTTCTTATCCATATATACAATGACATAATTACAAAAATGTTTCTAACTTCTAAATGCTGCTGGAGCACCATTAATATTGAACCAACCAGACCGTGAGAGAAAGGCTATTGCTATCTTGCATATATGTAGGAAATCATATCTCAAACCCAATCGCGGAACAAAACAACATGACTTCCCCTTCCTTTTCCTGGATGCTGGATGGACCTGCTGGTCTCAGATCAGTGTGACTGTGAGTGTGTTCTGCACCAACTTACAGACCATGCAGGGCAGGCTACTATATAAAGCATGATGCGATCTATAATTTAAGATACATTATAATGATATCTTTCTACAACAATAAAGGCAGTGGTCATGGTCAGCTGTGTATGCATGCAGTGTTCAAGGCACTGAGACAGGCCAAGCATTTATAGAATAGCCTACTGTAGGGCATTCATTCAAGCTATGGGTGTGTCTGTAGGCTTCAATAGAAGATGTGATCACAAGCTGATCAGAATCAATAAGTGCGTTCATAAGTGTGTGCACTCACCTCTCTGCTGGCAGTAACGGTGGTGTAGTAGATTTTGATTCCCATGGTCTTGTTTATTTTTTACGCAGGGTTTTGTTGTGGATGTTTGTGTCGCTAAACACACAGCAGCTCTCTCTGTCTCTCTTTCTCTCTGACTCTACTAAACCAACGCTGGCTGCGTACATTTAAAGAGACAGTACCATTAAATGTGGGTGACCAAACGGCCAGCGACGGTCCCTGAAAATGGTTGGGTTTGCATCTTTCTTTCTTTCTTTAAGGGACCAAGAAGTCACGAAGTGACTTTGGTCACTTATTGTTTCTTCTTCTTCTTCTTCTTTGGCATGGGGGGGTGAGATCAACATAATGGAATTAATTCTGTACTACTGGCCATATATGGTGCGTGTCTTGAGTGTACAGGGTTTGATGAGGTCAGAATCAGATCAACATAGACTGTCAGAACATGTCAGCTCCATATATGGAGATCTAAGGGTGGCAGCGGGGGGGGGGGAGTGTCTTGAGTGTACAGGGTCTGATGAGGTCAGATCAACATAGAATGTCAGAACATGTCAGCTCCATATATGGAGATCTAAGGGTGGCAGCGGGGGGGGGAGTGTCTTGAGTGTACAGGGTTTGATGAGGTCAGATCAACATAGAATGTCAGAACATGTCAGCTCCATATATGGAGATCTAAGGGTGGCAGCGGGGGGGGGAGTGTCTTGAGTGTACAGGGTTTGATGAGGTCAGATACAATTTAGGCATTTAGCAGACGCTCTTAATCCAGAGCGACTTACATTTAAGCAAGAACAAAGCATGGGAATACATCACATAAAAAGCATTTATCATGAAACATGCGTAAGCTAAGAAAGTAACAGTGGAATATTTATATAGTGAAACTATACATACACTATACATATAAACTATACATCTTTACTACTATGCTATATATGTGTACTATGGCGTGCTATGACTACATACAATACAATTACAGTGCTGTCTACATAACATGCTATAAGTCTGTATCAAATGCTATATAATCCAACAGAAATGCTATCTAAGGGTTTAGGGTAAGTGCTAAGGGCCATGATGGAGTCTGAAAAGGTGGGTTTTCAGGCTACGGCGGAAGATTGGGAGTGATGCTGCAGTTCTGACTGCAATGGGAAGTGCATTCCACAGTTTTGGAGCCAGAAGGGAGAAGAGTTTGGGACGTGTGGAGCGTTGTCCCGGCGTTTTTAGTGAGGGTACTTCCAGCTTCCCTGCGTTGGCTGATCTGAGTGCGCGGGAGGGTTTGTAGGGTTCAATCATACTTGTAAGATATGGGGGAGCCATACCTTTGGTTGCTTTGAATGCCAGCATCAGAGTTTTGTATTCTGTGCGGGCAGCGACCGGGAGCCAGTGGAGGGAGCGGAGCAGGGGGGAGACATGTGAGAATTTTGGCTGGTTGAAGACCAAGCGAGCTGCTGCATTTTGGATCAGCTGGAGAGGCTTAAGTGCACATGCTGGTAGGCCAGTAAGGAGGGAGTTACAGTAGTCGAGTTTTGATAAGACTGTTGTCTGGATTAGGAGCTGGGCTGATTCCTGGGTGAGGAACGGTCTAATTCGTCGTATGTTATAGAGTGTGAACCTACAGGATCGAGTGACAGCTGTGATGTGAGGTTTGAACGAGAGCTGACTGTCCAGGACAACACCAAGATTCCTGGCTGTTGGGACAGACGTTACCAGGGCGTTGTCTACGGAAATAGTTAGCTCCCGCATAGGGCAGGACTTAGCTGGGAAGAAGAGAAGCTCAGTCTTGTCTGGGTTCAGCTTGAGATGGTTGGAGGACATCCACTGTGAGATGTCAGCCAGGCATGCAGTGATGCGCTCTTCCACCTGAGTGGTAGAGGGGGGGAAGGATAGGAACAGTTGTGTGTCATCGGCGTAGCAGTGATAGGATATATTGTGGGCAGAGATGATAGTGCCAAGGGATTTAGTGTACAGTGAGAAAAGGAGGGGACCAAGTACAGATCCCTGTGGGACCCCAGCTCAACATAGAATGTCAGAACATGTCAGCCCAATATAGATCTAAGGGTGGCAGCGGGGGGGAGTGTCAGGGTTTGATGAGGTCTGTATATGGAGCGTGTCATTGAGTGTACAGGGTTTGATGAGGTCAGATCATCATATGGAATGTCAGAACAGGTCAGCACCATATATGGAGATCTAAGGGTGGCAGCGGGGGAAGGGTCTTGAGTGTACAGGGTTTGATGAGGGTCCAAGTAGGGCGGGGGCTTAATTTTCGGGCCTGTTGAGAACTCTACTAATAACTTTGTGGTGGGGCTGTCTAGAGTTTGAATGGACAGGTATCAGTCAAAAGACATCTGAGAACACTGGATTCTAGGTAATGATCCATTGTATGTTCTCCATGTATGGCTATCCAGGGTTTGAGGTCAGTGTCGTGATCTTCATATAGCTTAGACAGCCATATATGGTGGCGTGACGTGTCACGAGGCGTGATGTCACGAGGCGTGACCATATATGGAGGTGTGACACGATACACTGACGGGAAAATCTGGTTTTCATAGTATTTATGTGGAATGTTCTATTTGATTTGACTGTCTTGCATAACACAGTGAGTTCCCAACCTTTTCTGGGTAACCTGACGCTGCCAGATCCAAGAAGCTTGCTACACAAATTTGTTTCACAGCTTATTGGGATCTGGGATCGCGGAAGCAAATTCAATGACGGGGCTGTTCCTTTTTTTCAAGATACTTGGTAGATGATTAAATGGGACCGTCTGTCTATCACCGTGTGGGCGTGCAAACACAACCAATCATATTGACGTGTCTATATAGCTTCACATCCGGTTTCGCACATATCCCGCCCTTAGCTCACGCTGATTGGTTCGGTACGGAACGGATTTTTGTCAGCTCAACTCCCTGAGAGATCCCAGATGAGTGCTGTGTTGGGGAACATGGTTACCCAACACCGCCCCCATCTGGCAGCGTCAGGTTAGGGGCAGGGGCCCTCTTGAAAATCTCAAAGACATTGAGCTCAATGTGGTCAGATGCAAAATATGAATATTATTTCATCATTCAAATCTCAGTGTTTTGCGAATTATTTGGGGGACCTCCCAACTTGAGGGTCCCTCAAGTTGGGAGGGACCGGGTCATACTAAAGACTTGGCACTCGGCTTTAAAAGATAGATTGGGGTGGTAAGTCCTTGCGACATAGGATCCTGTCCAGTACCAGAGGGTGTACTCAAACAGGAGATAGGCTCCTGCCCCTATGGGCCCCATGGCTCTGCAAGGCTTACTTACTTACTCACTTTTCCTAAAGTTGGGCCCCAACCCCCAGGTAGAGAACCAGGGGTCATCGCCATGCTGGCTTATAGTGGACATTTTTGTCAAAATTAATTTTTTTGCCAAGGAAATATCAAATGAGTGGACAGTAATATGACCAAAAACACAATAATGAGCTAGCCCTGAATGACCATAACAGGTCTCGTAACTCTGAGTGTAGCCTGACCTAAGCAGAGACATTTCTGGTCTAGAGGGGCGGGTCGCGCCTCAGAAATGCGCGCACCCTGATTGGATCTCATCGATCTGTCCGTCACCCCCGGCCCCTCCTCTCCCCCTAGTGCAGCGCTACGTCACATCATTTAGAGCGACGCCCACCCGGAAGGGTTGACTCCCACTTTTAGACTGGTTCAGCCCACGGCTTTTTCCAGGCTTTCATCTTTCGCGCAGACGAAATGAAAGCCTGGGTATCGAGGCTACTCTGAGTGTTACAGACCTTATGTACACTCTCAGAGTTAAGGGAGTGTCTTGCGAATAAAACATTTAAACAACCACTAGTACTTGTTGTTCTCCAAATATGCCATGGTGTCATACTAAATAAGGTTTAATTAGACATATTCTGAAGAAAACATACTCCAAGAGTCTTCTTAACATTCAGTAAGTGGGTGCTATGAATATGATCAAAAATAAGAACATAATGGTCATGGGCAAAACATGGAATTTTGCCACAGACAAGACCAAGTCTTTGCCACAGACACATTTGTCTGTGTACGGACCATAGACTGTAAAAAAATATGGACAAAGCGTTCCCCGGGTCTAACATGGACGTAAAATGAAGCCTGTTATTCCTGCACTGTAAGTCGCCATCTTTCTAGATCCGTTTGGGCCCAGCTGGCCATTGGCTGGCTCCGTTTGGGTCCAGCTGGCCATTGGCTGGCTCCGTTTTGGCCCAGCTGGCCATTGGCTGGCCCAGACAACGAGGCGGGACTTCCCCCCTTCTTCTCCGTTGGTTTTTATTTTGACTCGAGTGGGAGGGGAATCCCGATCATAGACTGTAACGGTAGCCACGCCCCTCAGAACATGCGTGACTTTATGGTCATTTTTTTAATAAATGGGACCATAATTTTCCAAAAAGAATATTATGTAATAATAGTAATGAGACTTTAAACTAGTGACTGGAAGCAGAAAGTATTCATGACCATGTTTATTAAGGTAATACAGTCTAGGTGAAGTTGGGCCCAAATACATGGGCTATGGGTTTTTTTGGGTCCAGTGACAGCGCCACAACAGGCCATTATATGAACTTTCAGGAGTTTCAGGCTTCACAAAATATCTGTCTGACTGCCCCCCTGGTACGGACATATTGATGACCCTTGTTGAGAACCGCTAGCATAATCACTGTAAGACTAGTTCAAAGAAGAGACCCTTGTTTGGCCCCTTGGCCTTATACTGTACGTACTGTATAGCTAGTACTCCTGAATACTCCGATGTAAAGGCACCATTTTGTTGGGAAGACATCATGGTCACTAGAATAGTGCGCACCAGGAATAGTGTGCAGTACTATAGGCCTCAGAGGACTGGGCAGTGGGCACTAGAGAAATGTGGGCACCAATACAGATAGGCACCAGACCTTAGGCAAGACTGGGCACCTTTTAGAAAAATATGAAGCGGGCCCTAACCTTAATCCTATCCCTAACCTCAGTAAATGTATGCCTAAACCTAGTTTGGGGCGACTGTGGCTCAAGAGGTAGAGCAGGTCGTCCAATGATCCATGGGCCGGCGGTTCGAATCCCGGCTCCTCCTGTCTACATGTCGAAGTGTCCTTGGGCAAGACACTGGACCCCAAATTGCTCCCGATGTGCTGGTTGGTACCTTGCATGGCTTCCGCTGCCATTGGTGTATGAATGTGTGTGTGAATGGGTGAATGTAATGCACAATCTCTGTAAAGCGCCTTGGATAAAAGGCACTATATAAATGCACCATTTACCATTTATACTAAATAAGGTTTAGAGACATATTCTGAAGAAAACATATACTCCAAGAGTCTTAACATTCAGTAAGTGGGTGCTATGAATATGATCAAAATAAGAACATAATGGTCATGGGTAAAACATGGAATTTTGCCACAGACAAGACCAAGTCTTTGCCACGGACACATTTGTCTGTGTACGGTACGGACATATTGATGACCCTTGTTGAGAACCGCTAGCTTAATCACTGTAAGACTAGTTCAAAGAAGAGACCCTTGTTTGGCCCCTTGGCCTTATACGTACTGTATAGCTAGTTGTAAGGATTGGTAGAGGCGTTCTTCGTCACAGGAGCGGAAAGTGCTGACCTGCCGGTGTAATGGGATGATTAGGTCTTTGGCGATATCTTTGGCTAAATGGGCAAGTTAAGTTATTAAGATGCAAAGCTTAGTTTTAGATTCTCAACAGACTATTAATGAAATGATAATCGGACAGAGAACTAGTGCTGGCGAAATGCCTTATAAAGGGGTGGGGTGACGTCACGACTAGGTAGGCGTGACGTCAACCCTGACACTAGTACTCCTGAATACTCCGATGTAAAGGCACCATTTTGTTGGGAAGACATGGTCACTATAGAATAGTGCGCACCAGGAATAGTGTGCAGTACTATAGGCCTCAGAGGACTGGGCACCAGAGAAATGTGGGCACCAATACAGATAGGCACCAGACCTTGCAAGACTGGGCACCTTTTAGTAAAATATGAAGCGGCCTAACCTTAATCCTATCCCTAACCTCAGTAAATGTATGCCTAAACCTAGTTTGGGGCGACTGTGGCTCAAGAGGTAGAGCAGGTCGTCCAATGATCCATGGGTCGGCGGTTCGAATCCCGGCTCCTCCTGTCTACATGTCGAAGTGTCCTTGGGCAAAGACACTGGACCCCAAATTGCTCCCGATGTGCTGGTTGGTACCTTGCATGGCTTCCGCTGCAATCGGTGTATGAATGTGTGTATGAATGGGTGAATGTAATGCACAATCTATGTAAAGCGCCTTGGATAAAGGCGCTATATAAATGCACCATTTACCATTTACCATTTTAGTTTTAACCTCACAGAATATGCCTAACCTTAACCTCAAACTATAAAGGTTGTTGGAGTTCAAAGTATTCCTGTGTTGGTGCCTAGATTTCCCCTAGTGCCCATTCTTCTGAGGTAATAGAATAATCCAGAATAATTTGGTGCCCACTTTTCCTATTACCTTCTATGACTATGCATTTGTCATGTCGGTCAGAATTATCTTATGTTCAAAACTCGTACTTTTCAGGAAACGTAGAAAAGATGTATTTACTAGTTATTTAGTCTTGTTAACACTGTTCACTGGTTAATAGATTCATTGCGCGTGACTTTTATTGTGGACGGAGAAACAGGTCCATTGTTTCTCTGCAGGAAGCAGAGAATGTGGGACGGCGTCCAATATTATTGTGCTGAATCAGCTTTTTTATTGAGGAACTGAGGCGTGAGGCACATGACTTACTGTACTATGAATACTCTACCAGTCTGCACACTGTATGCCTGCTCACTTCATGCAGTGGACAGTCATCATGACTTACTATGAATACTCTACCAGTCTGCACACTGTATGCCTGCTCACTGCATACAGTGGACAGTCATCTAAGTAATGCATTTCTGAGTACTGTACTTAAATATATGTTTTGAGTATCTGTACATTTTAATTGTTCATTCATCCATCCATCCATCCATTCATTCATTCATTCATGTGTTTGTTTTAAGATTAGGACTTACACTCTACCAATATTTAAAAGACAAAATATTGTACATTTCTAGGAAGGGACCATGAAATATCCACTTAGTTCTGTTTCAAATATAGTGAAAATTGATATTTGACCTTATTTGTTTATTTTAGGGGAAACACTTTTTCTATTCAAAAAAATATATATGTTAAATCTGCACTATGCAACTTTCCTCTTCTAGCCCGGATGTGAACCATTGACCATTACCATTGCGCTAATAGAGCCCGCCTGCTTGCTCAGCCTAAGGGGATAAATTTAATCTGAGTCAAAAGTTGTGTCAGATGTGTCTAGGTGAGACATGATCTAAATGTCTCAATAGAAGAGCAGGGAGACGAAATACAACCACCCCAATTCTATTGAATACTCTACCGTACAGATTGGACCAAATTACATTTTATTGTGCCACTTTAGGGGGTAATTCCTCACGTTAATGCATTAATGCATTGATCAAATGCATTAATGCATTGATCAAATGCATTAATGCATTGATAAAAAGCAAGTACTTCAGGTCTTTCCAAAAGACAGAAAATGTGACACTGCAACTTTCAGTAATATTTGACCAGGAGTATTCTTTGACTCAAGTACTAGGTTGGTTTCCAACTTTCCACCATTGCTTAGTTAAATATGGTATATCTCTGCTTCTTCTGACTGTCCAACATGAAGTTGACTTAATGTCCACTTGAGGGCAGTATCGGACCAAACTTCACTTTGGACGCATGTGATCAACTTATTTTAACATCCAGTGCTGGAAGATGTACTCGGTTAAACTAATTTGACTTATGTACAAAAGTATTGGCATCAAAATATACTTAAAATACCACAATATGCCTCTGAGATAAAGTGAAGTAGGCTAGATAAAGTATAAACACAATGGAAATACTCAAGTAAAGTAGCAGTACCTCAAATTTGTACTTGAGTACGGTGTTATGATTTATGACCTCTGCTTCCTGACTCAGTGACAAAACATGTATCTGCATGAGCATAAATAACCATGGCATGATGACTGTTCACTACTGTATCGGAGGTACTGACTGTATGTGCAATATGATATGAGATGCATGCTAGTTCCTGCTCATTCTGTTATCTTTGTTTCCATAATCTGCTAGGGACGTCATAGATCCACTGTTCTTACTGTATATATTTCTGTGTGTGTAATAAACGTAAGAAGTTATTCCGCGACTCGACGGATCCTCACCTCACCCATCACTCCAAGGTTTAGATGGAGACTTCTAGAGACCTTATAGATGGTCACCCAAATCACAACATATACAGTACTTGTGTAGGCTATAAATGTACCTACGTACTTTCCAAAACTGATAACAGCTACAGTTCACTTCAGACAGGATGTAGATTAGAGTTTCTGTGATCAACCAAAAAAAACACACACTAACGGTGGTGTTGATTGCATTAAAAAAAAACTCCTTTATTTTGCTTACTGGATTCTATTTCAAATATGACCTATATTTATTACATTTGTTTTTTTTTACAATATAGCCTAGCTACTTCATAACATTACAAATAAATAAATTACAAATCAATTGAATACAATTTCCAGATTGTCCAAATTGTTCGGTACAGCTTGCACAGTCACATCAATGAAGTATTTGGACAGAAGGCCTGCATGTTACTGTAACTGTATTGAATAACTATCTGGGGAGAATATGTATATATACATACATGTGCATTTATGTAGTACACTCTTCTCACACATGTTGAAACCTACTGGCAGAATGGGTGTTTACTTTAGGGATCACCATGGCAACCTGCAAGTGAGTATAGGAGCCAATCAGAGTTAGTGTTGGGTGTCGCTTGCGTCAGAGTCCAACACACATACAAAAGGGAAAGATTAGAAACTCCAACAGCTGGACAAAGCAGAGGTGATTAGAAACTCCAAACAGATAGACAGACAAAGCAGGGGTGGAATTATGTGCTTATGTATTATTTACCTACAGTATAAGTAAAAGTAGCAATACCTTATGTATGTGTATTGGTATCAAACTATACTTAAATTACCAAGATTAAAATAGCTGCCCAAGTGGCCGCCAGTGCGCACACGGAATCATAGTGTGAATCTGCCCTAAATCACCAGGATTAGAAGGACAATATCAGAGTCACCAGAAGCAGGGATGTGTGTCTACTGTCTATCAATGTTTCGATTACTCATTAGGACAATATCAGTCACCAGAAGCAGGGATGTGTGGTTTAGAATCGGGGCGGCGGTGGCTCAGGGGTAGAGTGCCTGGATGGTAACCGTAAGGTTGCCAGTTCGAACCCAGGCTCCCCCAGAGTTACTGTCGAAGTGTCCTTGAGCAAGACACTGAACCCCTAATTGCTCCCGATGTGCTAGTTGGTGCCTTGCATGGTTTCCGCTGCCATCGGTGTATGAATGTGTGTGTGAATGGGTGAATGTAATGCACAATCTCTGTAAAGCGCCTTGGATAAAGGCGCTATATAAATGCACCATTTACCATTTTTAGATGAGTAGCATTAGGACAATATCAATCACCTCACCAGAACCAGCAGAAGCAGGGACGTGTGTTTTCAATGTGTCTTCATTAGGACAATATCAGTCACCAGAAGCAGGGATGTGTGTGTTGTTGATGAGTAACATTCATTAGACGAACCGTAATTAGAAGCAGATACACAGGTAATGTTGTAGCAGATAGACAGGCATACTGTATGTTGTATGTAGCAGATAGACAGGTAATGTTGTAGCAGATAGACAGGCATACTGTATGTTGTATGTAGCAGATAGACAGGTAATGTTGCAGCAGATATAGACAGGTGAAAAAACTGGTAGGCCTACTGTAGGTGATTTGTAAAACTACAGAATGGTTGAAATGCCAATTTGAAGTCCTCTGTGTATTTAGCACAATATTCACTTGAGTGAATGTCGTAATCTGACTGGTGTAAAGCTTAAGTGAATTGGAGGTCACTTTAAGGTCACATTCTCACCGGTGAGACTAGACTCGGTAGATTCGGTAGACTCGATGCGAACGGGCGGAGAAGATGGGATTCTTACATATTTAATTTAGTGCGGTTTGCCTTCACACTGGCTGTGTCAAGCACAGCAAGGAAACGCAGCAGGGGAATTTTATCAATGTATTCAATTCATAAACTATAGCCTACACAGTTAGATCTATGGTGTTAAAATTATACTCATAACGTGCATGTTTCGTGCCTTCGGGGACTGGAGGACCTCTCTCTCTCTCTCTCTCTCTCTCTCTCTCTCTCTCCCCCTCTGCACACGTTGTTGCTTTGGGCATAGAGGCACAGCACAGAAAGAACTAGAAAAAGTGCCCTTCTGGGCACAGGTCTCCACCAGGTTATCCACAGATCCGTGCAGTTAGAGGTAAAAACACTTTTCGGCCAGTTATAGCGCCACCTTGAGGCTGAGTTGAAATTGTTCATGTGGCATTTCGTCCTCGGCCTAGTGGGAATGTGGGTGCACAATTTCACGGAAATCACGCGATGTGTTCATGATTTGCAGCATTTTGTTTGAAACTGAGCACTCCTGTGAACTTTGGAAGCCAATCTTAACCAATCAGGATGGAGTCTGATAAATCTGAAAGACCCGTTTCGTTGAATGGCTCTAGAGAGACTGTGTACCAATTTGCGTGATGTTTGGACAAAATCTGTAGGTGTACTGTGCAAAAACTTGTTTTGCACAAAGCGGCCTCCTGGTGGCGCTATAACAGGCCGTTCTGGAAAGTTTGGGGCAGAGGTTCATGGTTGGCATCCAGGGAGTGTGTGTGCAAAATATGGCATGGAAAAACTTGTTTTGCACAAAGCGGCCTCCTGGTGGCGCTATAACAGGCCGTTCTGGAAAGTTTGGGGCAGAGGTTCATGGTTGGCATCCAGGGAGTGTGTGTGCAAAATATGGCATCGACCGGGTTAACGGTGGCCGAGATTAGCTGTTCACGGACACACGGACACACGGACGGACACACGGACGGACACGCGGACGGACGGAGTGCAAAACATACTCTCCCCACATGCCTTTGGCCTGGTGGAGACAAAAAGTCCCTGGCCTAAGTCTCCACACAGTGACAGCACTCCATGTTTACGGCACGCACAGACAGACAGACAGAATATTCTCCTTAACCCATTCTGACCGGGCACCCATTTTGGTGTTGGCATCATGTTATGCTTTAGCTATTTAAAAATAGCAGATCTACAAGCTCATATCGCGCCACCGAGTGGCGCGATACGAGCTTGTAGGTCTGCTATTTTTGAAAAAATCGAAGAGCGACTGACATTTTTAGAATCTGATCTCAGGTCAGAATGGGTTCATCAGACCAGTGTGTGTCCGGCGGAAACCTCGTATGAATCTGATCTCAGGTCAGAATTGATTAATGTACTCGTCCTCATTTCGACCATGGGCTTCGGTCTTCTCATTCGACCACGTCTATCCACGGAAACGGGACATCTTTGCACTGCGTAAAATATGCCTTCTCCGTCTCCAACTGTGTTTAGCTCCTCCTCACCCGCCACATTGTTTGCTTCATTTCCTCTATTTGATGCAGATTGCATCAAATTTGAGAGCACGTTTAGTTTCCCCACAATAACAGCTCTTGTAAAGAGCCCTGAGGGTGTCCGCTCAACCATTATGGATTTGTGGGGCTTAAGTGGTTACTTTTCTAGAAAAGGTCACAGCTGAATGTACGAAACTCTTAATTACATTACAACCAGTTATCAAAATACATACAGACTTTCTATTAAAATACATATACATATAGTAGTATTAGCCCTCTAGTAGTGTCTAGCATTTTGCTATTATAGAAAAATATAATTTTAGGTGAAGGATGCAAATCTGTAGTATGAAAAGCTAGTCCAACTTTGAAAGCTACTGTGAGAGAATTCACACAAAATACAAATGTACAAAATGAGCATTAAAGTTACAGGCATCTGACTATATCACATAGACATAATATGAATAAGCTAGTTCAGTGACTCTCAAACTTTTTCATTGCAAGGACCCCATTTTGATATGCATTGTCCATGGACCCCCATTGGACACCTTTTAGTATCACTTGATGTTAAAGGAGAATTCCATGCTAGAATGCTTTCTTATCTTTCTTACCTTTCTTTGTAGTTGTTACGTCCCCACCAAAGAGGTCCAGGTGTTTTGTTTGTGCAAAAACTCCTTATTGGCTATTTTCCCTACCATAAGCCCTCAATGAATTGCATTGCATTGAATGGGAATTGAATGGGGCTATGGGGTGTTATGCTAGTTCGCTTATTTCCATCGAAAGAAGTAGTAAAGTGTGCCGCTTGGGATATTATTTACATTATGAAGAGAGGATATATACAAAGAAATTATAATTTTGAGCGATGGAAATAAGCGAATTAGCACAACACCCCATAGCCCCATTCAATTCCCATTCAATGCAATGCAATTCATTTAGGGCTTATGGTAGGGGAAATAGCCAATAAGGAGCTTTTGCACAAAATAACACCTGGACCTCTTTGGTGGGGAGACGTAACAACTACAAAGAAAGGTAAGAAAGCCTTTTAGTATGGAATTCTCCTTTAAATATCTCTATATTCTGATAGTAAGCATCATTGCTATAGAGTGTTTGTTCATGTTCAGTCGGGTCTACCAGTCTCTCAACATTTAGCAAACTGAAATTGCATTTTTAGGTCAGGGATACCAATTGTATCCAATCAGGAGAGGAACTCATAACATATAATACAAGATAAAGTGAAAGTGAAATTGGAAGTGGAACACTATTAAATTGATGCTCATAAATGGGCACTTTCTCCTGATTGATGTATTTTCTGTTTATTGAAGAGCTGGAGAGACGGGGAGACTTCTGTTACTGAACAAACCCCATGGGTGGAGCTTGAGGGGGTTCAGGGGGTTAACTTCTGACTGTAGTTTGTAATCATCTCTCTTATCATGATATGATGACTCGCTGTATGGCTGTAGTGCATGTGTGTATGTGTGTGAGCTGCTGTACTACCTAAATAACTCATTTTTAGGGGTTAGGGCATTGTAAAAACGCTAAAATAATAAAATAAAGGTCAAAAAAATCGGGTGTCGTTGGCCAAGCAGTCGCACCCCCAGGCGTCAAGTTCAAGCTCCGCCTATGACAAACCCTCTATAATCTGAATATAACTACCTTTCAACCAATAAATATCACTTACAGTACCTTTTTTGAGAGTCTACAGGCCAGTGCGCTTGGTTCCATTCGTACACTCACAGAGTTACAGACCCGTTACAGGTCCATTTGGACCCAAAGTGATCCCCAGACCCCACGCTGACCCCAACAACAGTGAGCATCGTACCACAGTCTTGCAATCCCCTCACTTGGTTTTGACCTTGTTGTCCAGCACTCGTTTGACCTTGCCGATCATGAAGGTCGCGATGAGCGCGCACGCCACCACCGTTGCGGCGTACAAAACGACGAGGGTGGCCGCCTGGTCATCGGCGTGGAGACGGGTGTAGATCGCCCGGCGTCCGGTGTAGTCCAGGTAGGAGGCGTGTATCTGACACATGGTACACAGAACCAGCAGCACATGGAACAACTGGTGACCCTGACCTGCAGCCGTGGACAACAAAGTGCATATAGTATTCAAGTGTTTTCAAATCAGATAAAAGTGCAATATATACAGTATATATATATATTGCTGTGTAGAAGTTTCCGTGCCGGGAATGGATTACTCCAGGTTACTGTCGCTGCCAACCTCGCTAATCGCGCCTTTTGTTTTATGTGTTTAATCCGCTGTATTGTAATAAATAAATAGAAAATCCGTCTTCGTCGCGGAGAAAGATACTAGATGCATTCGCTTTGATGACGAAACCGGAAATCGTCACATGCTGTGGGCTGCTAGGGCTTCTGGGAAATTGAGGCCAATGGAAATGCATGGGGTGCAACGCCTCATTGAGACCAGTCTTGTGTGCGTCTTCCGGGTGCACCAAGATGGTGGATGATACGCTCGAATCATAACAAACCACGGGAGCTTTTTTTGCTGGATTTTCGCGGATTAAAAGCCCAAATAATTCAGCGTATGCTCTAAAGGTAATACAACAATCTCGGCAGTGAAGGGGGGTTGATTAAAATGCGGGTTAAGCGTGAAAAACAGTCAAACTGTTAAAAAAAGAAAATCTGAAATGTATTTTTATTTTAAATGACACGTTAGCTTATAGATCTTTTCACTCTAATTTAAATATGGTTAATACTTGTCCTCCTCTTCCTACAGACAGTAGTGGAATCAACTCAACAGTACCATATTTATATTTGAAATGTAGTGAAAGTCCTCAGCTTGCTATTAAAGAAAATAAACACAAAACAAAAAAATTCAGACCTATGAAATCGCAGCGACCGGGGAAGCAGCGCTCCGGCAGTGGGTTGGTGAAGAAGAACGCACACAGCAGGAAAAAACTGATTTGTCCGAAGTGGAAAAGCAGGGCGGGGTCTTGTTCCTGGTGGGCGTGGTCTTGGTGGTGGTGGGCGTGGTCTTGGTGGCGTGGTGCGTTCCAGGAGTTTAGGAGCCGTTGGAAGACGGGGCTGGTGTCCCACACGTATGCCAATGCAGACGGAACCACCTGCCCCACCTAGTGGAAGAAAGTATGACTTTTATTCTTTTTACTAAAACCTCACCTCTACCAGTGGTTAATTGCGAACGCAGTGAGCACTAACTATGAGACCCTGCAGATCATGTCTGTCTGTGTGTGTGTGTGTGTGTCTGTCTGTCTGTCTGTCTGTCTGTCTGTCTGTCTGTCTGTCTGTCTGTCTGTCTGTCTGTCTGTCTGTCTGTCTGTCTGTCTGTCCGGCTGTGACACCACCCGCCCACCACCAGAGGGCGCAGCTGTAGCACACACACACACACACACACACACACACACACACACACAGGGTGCAGCTGTAGCACACACACACACACACACACACACACACACACACACACACACACACACACACACACAAACAACCACACACACACACGAGCTGCGTTCGCTTCCCGCGTTTGCGCGTCTTACTTGTGGATATATTATCATCAGAATTCGGAAGAAGAAAAAAGAAAATGGCTACTCTGGAATTCTCCTTTAAAGGAGCACTTCAACCATTTTAAACCTATGTTCATATAATTGGTCCTCTCTATCACTGACTAAGCAGGCTTCTGAACTACCCACAGCCCTCCTCTGACTGAGACACTGACCCACCATCCGTATTGTGGGGAAACCTTTCGCAGAAAATATCAGATTGCGACTCATTGTGAGCTTGTAGATCGGCTATTTTTCAGTTCAAGATATTAATGCGATCCAGAGCAAAGCATGGGTGGTCCGCGGTCCGGTCGCGGACCGCGGTCCGCCAGTTGAGTACCCCTGCTATAGGGCATTAAGCAACTAGTCGACTAGTTTACTAGTCGGCTAGTAAATCCACTAGTCGACCTTGCTGGTACTAGTTGACTAGTTATAAGAAAAAAGAAAACAAAAGTTTATTTCCTTTTTTTGTTTTTTTTTATTTTGTAGGCATCAAAATCAGGTAGATTATAGTTATAGTCACCAATGTACAAATATTTATTTCCAAAGAAATATATATACAGTATAATATGTTATCGTGGGGAAAGCAAAGCTACGTGACATGTTGTGAGCTTGTTGATCTAGTATTAACCACAATAAGTAATGCTGGGGTCAAAGTGGTTCATGTCCACTTGAGAGTAAGTAACAGTACTTGCAGTGGCGTGCACAGACATTTAGAGGGGCAGGTGCTCAAGTGAAAAAAAAGGGCACCTTGTGCAGCGCATTTTGGTGCTTAAGCTATTGAAAAATAGCAGATCTACAAGCTCATAGCGCGCCACCGAGTGGCGCGCTACGAGCTTGTAGGTCTGCTATTTTATTTATTTATCGAAGAACCAGTGCACTGACATAGAAACATAGCTTTAGATTGTGGGGGCCTAAATAATATAGTGGAAGCGTTTTTTATCAAGATTTGATCAATGTCACCGCATGGTCCACACACTACAAATTAAGAAAAAAAATAAACCTTTTTTTTTCTTCTTCTTTTTTTAAGAGCACATTGCCAAAAAGGGCAGGGGGTGATGTAGCACCCCCTAGTGTCTATCTGTGCACGCCACTGAGTACTTGAGTAAAAGCACTTATTGACACCCACCTTGCGCACCCATGGCGGCAGGCTGTGGTTGCGGTACTTCCCGTAGCAGCAGCCCAGGCAGCTCAGGCAGCAGAGGGCGCTGGCGGCCGGCATGAAGACGTCCACGACGCGCCGGTGCCAGCTCTCCTCTACAGCGTAGTAGAAATGCACCACCGCACTGCCGTACTGGGAACCACAACCAGGATGACTGTATTAACATTAACCCATTCTGACCTGAGATCAGATTCATACGAGGTTTTCCACTGGACACACACTCGATTTTTCAAAAATAGCAGACCTACAAGCTCGTATCGCGCCACTCGGTGGCGCGCTATGAGCTTGTAGATCTGCTGTTTTTCAATAGATAAAGCATAACATGATGCATAACATGATGGGGGGGGGGGGTTCATCTGTAACTGAATACATTTTAAATGCTATCTTTTGTTAAGTTTTCAATACTTACCTTTTCAGTCCTGGACCTGACAAATAATATATATAGGCTAATATATAAGTTAAACTAAAACTAATGCTAAAACTATTAAAAAACGAACTAAAACTATTAGTAATTTTCAAAAAATTAAAACTAAATAGATCGATCAAATCCACGACCTAAAAACGACCTAATTGAAATATTCAAAACTATACCGGTAATTAAAACTAAAATGAAATGAAAAAAAAAAATATCCCAAACTATTACAACGTTGTTGTATACGGCGGTGGCTCAGGGGTAGAGTGCCTGGATGGTAACCGTAAGGTTGCCAGTTCGAACCCGGGCTCCCCCAGAGTTACTGTCGAAGTGTCCTTGAGCAAGACACTGAACCCCTAATTGCTCCCGATGTGCTAGTTGGTGCCTTGCATGGTTTCCGCTGCCATCGGTGTATGAATGTGTGTGAATGGGTGAATGTAATGCACAATCTCTGTAAAGCGCCTTGGATAAAGGCGCTATATAAATGCACCATTTACCACTTACCTGGTACTGTGCCACGCCCACATAGTCCAGGAAGAAGAACATGTAGTGGCACAGCTCCGACTTGCCCGCCAGGAGGTGGGCCGTGACGCTGCACGCCATGTAGCCCCCCGAGGACGCCAGGAGGATGGCCAGCGGCCACGAGTGGGCGTCCGCCAAGAAGTCCACCGTCTCGGCGAGGTGGCACAGCCTGAGGGCCACCGCCAGCAGCCCGATCAGGTGGCTCCAGATGTTGAGGGTCTCGTTGTGGCGCTGGAACAGCGACAGGAAGTAGTAGCGCCAGCGCCGGTGGAGCGGGCGGTACCCGCCGTGGATGTGGCGCTCCCGGAAGAACGGCGGCACCTCGGTGTCCGGCAGCGTCCCGGGCATGGAGGAGGAGGGCACCGCCTCGGTCAGCATGCGGGGCACCTGCCTCACCTGCAAAATGTGCATTTCGCCCATTAGGGCTGTGTTTTGCGTGTCTTAACCCATTCTGACCTGAGATCAGATTCATAACGAGGTTTCCGCCGGACACACACTGGGTCTGATCAACCCATTCTGACCTGAGATCAGATTCTAAAAAATGTCAGTCGTTCTTCGATTTTTCAAAAAATAGCAGACCTACAAGCTCGTATCGCGCCACTCGGTGGCGCGATACGAGCTTGTAGATCTGCTATTTTTCAATAGCTAAAGCATAACATGATGCCAACACCAAAATGGGTGCCCAGTCAGAATGGGTTAAGTTAAGTACCAGGTCTTATTCCCTAACTTGAGTAAACTAAAGACCTGGAGGCGTGATCAATGCTCTTTGGCCACTCAGAATAGCCAAATGGCATTGATCACGCCTCCAGGTCTTTAGTTTACTCAAGTTATAGGGAATAAGACCTGGTACTTAAGACACGCAAAATACAGCCCTTAGTCTATGGAGCAACTACACTTGCAATTTCCCAGAATTGCACCTTACTAGTTTTAATTAGCTTTTTTACTTTTAGTTTGTAAATCAGTTTAGTTAATTCATTTAGTATTTGGTTATTTATTGGTTTTATGAGTTTTTATTTATTTATTATTATTGTTAATAATCAGATGCGAGATTGGACACGGTCATAAAGCAAATAATAGCGCTTTTCTAGGTAATCAAAGTCGCTTTACAATACAAAGATTTTTTTTTTTTTTTTTTTTTAGAAAAACTATGGGCCGGATCTACCAGGGGCCGGATCTGTCCAGGGGCCCTTGGACATCAGGGGGCCCTAAAAAACCCCCCAAAAAAAACAGAATTGAATAAATTATGTCTAAAACCAAAGGTCAAAATGTGTGTTTCATTGTTGGTGAGAATGCAGCTGGAAAGTGTCATTTTGTGTAAAGCAGCAACAATGCGCTAGATGGATGTGGTTTACGGTGAGTTGGGCTCACTGGGCCGTGTGAGGTCAGGTGACAGGTGGAGAAGGTGTGAGGTCAGGTGTGAGGTCATGTGTGAGGTCAGGTGTGAGGTCAGGTGACAGGTGGAGAAGGTGTGAGGTCAGGTGTGAGGTCAGGTGACAGGTGGAGAAGTGATGTTGATGGAATACAAGACGTGCGTCCGCCATCCGGCATTGCTTTGTTTACATTCAGAATATAATAACTATATAATAATAACCATGGGAGGCCTTAAGTATGTTTCACCAGTTTCAATTGAAACGGGCCTCCACCCTCAGGGGGGCCTCAAAGCTCCAACTGAACGTCAGGTGTCAGTCAACCCCCACCACTCTTGGCTCTCTCTCTCTCTCTCTCTCTCTCTCTCTCTCTCTCTCTCTCTCTCTCTCTCTCTCTCTCTCTCTCACTGCCTTGCTCTCTCCCACAATGTTAATGTTAAGTTAGTAAAGTTACACCTATTTTATGTAAATAACATGGTAAAATGTGCAGCATTGGGAGGTAAAGGGGAAACACTTTAATTGTGAAGGGACGACAGGATGAGGAAAGGTGTTGTTGCTAATTGTCGAGAGCAATGGCTGCGTGTGATATTGAACAGTCAAGCTATTCGTATAAATATACGGCTGTATCAACAAAATAATGATGTCATAGGTATATGGAGGCCTCATATTTGGTCTTGAAACGGGCCTCCCCTGATAATAACTATCTAATAACTCTTGTTACCTGCTGAACATTGATGAAGAGACGGCTGATTCTCTCCATGAAGATTGTAGCCATGATGGAGAGCAGGAGGAGGAGGGGCCCCTAGCTGAGGCCAGGGGCCAGTTGCCTGCTGGAGGGGCCCGAAGGAATGGGGGAGGGGCGTATAGGAAGGGCCCCTGGGGGCCAGTCGACTGCTGTCAAGAAAATAAAAGCATTGTTATGTCACTCATTGTGGAACTGGAAAAACCACAAATGTTAACAGTGGATTAACAAGTTTCAAATTTGCTTCTCTATTTTGGGCGTGTCATTCAAATTCAAATAACAACTAGAAAAAGTGCCCTTCTGGGCACAGGTCTCCACCAGGTTATCCACAGATCCGTGCAGTTAGAGGTAAAAACACTTTTGGGCCAGTTATAGCGCCACCTTGAGGCTGAGTTGAAATTGTTCATGTGGCATTTCGTCCTCGGCCTAGTGGGAATGTGGGTGCACAATTTCAGGGAAATCACGCAATGTGTTCATGATTTGCAGCATTTTGTTTGAAACTGAGCACTCCTGTGAACTTTGGAAGCCAATCTTAACCAATCAGGATGGAGTCTGAGAAATCTGAAAGACCCGTTTCGTTGAATGGCTCTAGAGAGACTGTGTACTAATTTGCATGATGTTTGGACAAAATCTGTAGGTGTACTGTGAAAAAACTTGTTTTGCACAAAGCGGCCTCCTGGTGGCGCTATAACAGGCCGTTCTGGAAAGTTTGGGGCAGAGGTTCATGGTTGGCATCCAGGGAGTGTGTGTGCAAAATTTGGCATCGACCGGGTTAACGGTGGCTGAGATTAGCTGGTCACGGACGGACGGACACACGGACACACGGACGGACGGACGGACGGAGTGCAAAACATACTCTCCCCATGCCTTCGGCTGGTGGAGACAATAATGGCGCAGGGGTTATCAATATGTCCGATAAATGTGTTCGTGGCAAAGACTTGGTCTTGTCTGTGGCAAATTATACATTTTCTTCACCATTATGATGTTCTCGTTTCGATCATATAAGACACAATTACTGAATGTCAGTCTCCAGGTTTTCTATAGAATATGACACTTATTTACTAAAGGAAAGGAAAGGTACTATGTTTACCCAGGGTAACTGGACTAAGCTCAAGAACGTGTTTACAGCCAGGCCCTGCTCATAGAACATTTCATGGTAGGGGTTCAATGCCTTGTCCATAAAGGGCACTTCAGCGGTGGTAATTTTAACGTGCCGGTCCAGGGATACGAACTATAGCGACCTTCCGATATCAAGACCGCTCCGCAAACCGTTCGGCCACCGCTGCCGCATACTACGAGTCCGACACTATATTAGGAGTTCAATAGTGGTTCTCAAAAGTTCTATTTGCAAGGACCCCCCCCTTCACTCTGAGAGTGTTGGAGCCAAATGGATCCGTATAAGGGTCCATTTGGTTCCATCTGTATATACACTCAGAGTTACAAACCTTCATTCGAGGCTATATCTCTTTATGTGTTTCTTTCTGGTCTGGTCATAATTATTATTGTCCACTCATTTTGTAGGCTATGTCCATGGCAAAAAATGGAATCTTGTCAAAAATGTCCACCACGATGACCCCTCCCCTGCCCACCACCACGGAGGTTGTGGGTTCTAATCCAGCGTGGTGCATCCGGCTTTGTCGGGGAGGGAAGCCGGGCACATGAGGGGTGATATTTGTCGTTGCATGTACTCCTATGGGGGAGTGTTGGGCGGGAGGAGTAAGACGGAGGCTCTCGTGGTGGGGGCTCCTCTGGCAGGTGCAGTATAGGCAGTGGCATGCACAGATAGACACTAGGGGGTGCTAGAGCACCCCCTGCCCTTTTGGCAATGTGCTCTTAAAAAAAAAAAAAAAAAAAAAAAAACGTTTTCTTTTTTTTCTTACTTTTTATCTTGATAAAAAACGCTTCTACTATATTATTTAGGCCCCCACAATCTAAAACTATGTTTCTATGTCAGTGGTTCTTCGATAAAAAATAAATAGCAGACCTACAAGCTCATAGCGCGCCATTCGCCACTCGCGCTATGAGCTTGTAGATCTGCTATTTTTCAATAGCTAAAGCACCAAAATGGGTTCCCGCCCCAAAATGCGCAGCACAAGGTGCCCTTTTTTCACTTGAGCACCTGCCCCTCTAAATGTTTGTGCACGCCACTGAGTATAGGTCAGAGTAGGGTATGACAGCATGCGGTCAGTGACAAAACAGAAATGTGTGTGGGGACTCAGGAATGAATTGGCTTAAACGACTAAATTGGGGAGAAAAAGAGGTACAAAATAATTGGCAAGAAGGAAAAAGGCAAAAGAAAAACAACGTTAAATTAAGCAACGTGTCAGTCCATGTGAGTGGACCATAATATATGGGCAACTATAGCGGCCCGCACTTTCACTTAATGTGGTTATCTCCCAATACTGATGTATACTGATTTCAGCTGTTACAACTCCAAACATGGCCTGCTTTAGTTACTTCAGTCTTTTATAATATAGTTCTATATTTTATTATATTGTCTTTTTAATGTTCAAGTTCATACAGTTGCCCTCTCCATCATCAAAGTTGCGCAGCCCACGTACCCTGATGTGGACCTTAATTCCTGCCACCAAAATGTGGAACGCCCTACCAACAGTCATTAAGACATGTGAATCCAGCTTGACTCCTTCAAAACCGCTCTCAAAGGGCACCTACGGATGGCTGCAATTCGAAACTGGCCTCTGTAGAATCTGAATCCCCCCCCCCACCGCTCCCCTCACTGTATATGTATCTTTTCCCTTTTTGCTTCCTATATGATGAATTCCTGTTCTGTTCTTTAGCTACATAGAAATGTCTATTTGTATGTCTCTAAATGTTTTGATGAATTGAACAATGTGGACCCTGTTGTAAACAAGTGTAATGCTTAATTGGGTCGTCCACTCACAGTTAACAGTCTTTGTATTGAGTTTGTGCTTAAAATGTAGCCTACTGTCAATTCTACAAACTGTTAATAAATATTTCAATCAATCAATCAAAAAACCAGCCACCAGGCAACATACCATCATTGTCATTATACAAATGACAAACTTTAATTACAAATCACAAAAAATACAAAAACATTTAAGAGATAAGTTTACCTTTTAAATGAAGTATATCCTCTTTAGTTGGGTTTAAATCTCTACTTGTGTCTTCTGACTCTTCTCTTACAGATGGAGTAGTAATAAACTCCCCCAGGCATCGCTGCAGCCTAAATAAGACTAGTTAACTCTTGTCAAAGCCTGATAAAAAAAAAGAATACAATACAAATATGACAAGGTCAGAAGGCTATAACTTGTAAAAATCAGTTTCGCCCAGTCCATTCGGCGCCCACGGTCTTAAAACAAACACATTTTTTTTAGATAAACAGCGAGTCCGGTTCCTTCAACGCTGCAAGGTGTCCAGTGTCACGCTGCAACACTTCGCCGTAAATCGGTGTGGCGCGATGGGGTGGGGAGGAAAATAGCAGATCTGCAAGCTCACAACGCGCCGCGAACGCGACGCGTTGTGAGCTTGCAGATCGGCTATTTGCGGCGCACGCGACCGCCGTGGTACGGCAAAAGTGTATTACGCAGATTACGCACAAAGAAGGCGGGACGCTTCTTTTCCAGTCAAAAAAGGGGAATAAAAATGCTGTCTATTATTATTATTATTTTGTAGAAGACAAAAAAAGGAGGCTCAATTCGTTTGTAAAATTGTGAACAGAAAAAAAAAAACTTGAATAGCCTAATGCAATTGATTGATTGATTGAAATATTTATTAACAGTTTGTAGAATTTACAGTACATTTTAAGCACAAACTCAATACAAGACTGTTAACTGTGAGTGGACGACCCAATTAAGCATTACACTTGTTTACAACAGGGTCCACATTGTTCAATTCATCAAAACATTTAGAGACGTACAAATAGACACTTCTAAGTAGCTAAAGAACAGAACAGGAATTCATCATATAGGAAGCAAAAAGGGAAAGAAGGAGTCAAGGGATTCACATGTCTTAATGACTGTTGGTAGGGCGTTCCACATTTTGGTGGCATAGGAGCGAAAATAATTACATGTTACATTACATTACATTACATTACAAACGAGGTACATGTTTTCAACCCAGAAAATGTAGACACCGAAAAAAGGGAAATTGCCTAATAAGAAACACAATATAAATAGATAAATAAGAATCCATCAGTCCACTGAATCCAGTATAGGCTATAGTTTGAAGTCTGGTCATATTATGGGTCTCTTAATAAATGGAAAAGTAAGTGAGGTTTTGCCTGCATTTGGGTGTGAGGTCATGCAGGGAGTTCTCAGCATGCAGTGAAGTGTGTGTGTGTGTGTGTGTGTGTGTGTGTGTGTGTGTGTGTGTGTGTGTGTGTGTGTGTGTGTGTGTGTGTGTGTGTGTGTGTGTGTGTGTGTGTGTGTGTGTGTGTGTGTGTGTGTGTGTGTGTGTGTGTGTGGTGTGTGTGGGTGGGTGTGTATAAGTTCTGTGGAACATTCCTTTTCAAAGATGTTTGCACAGGAATGTAGCATGTCAGGCAATATTGCACAATATCCTGACTAGTCTATACACAAGCAGTTGTTCCACTTATTCCATTCAAATTATATAGTAAAAGTACCACAATGTAAAAATGATGTTACATAATAAGTAATAGTCCTGCAGTATAGGCTCTTAACACGTAAAAGTTCTAAATCCAAATATTGACTTGAGTGAAAGCCAGGACAGAAGTATTGGCATCAAAATATACCTACAGTGCCCAAGTAAAACTGCTCAAATGTCAAACCTTCTGTAGTACCACCTGGTATGGATGTTTGTCTGCAGCCCTAAAGTCACAACTGCTGCAACAACTGAACATTTGTTCAAAGATTGTTGGACAACAACTTCAGAAACTTTATACATCCACGTATGATAACAGCATCCTAAGGTTAGCAAGGAATATCACCTCTAATACTAATAATATAATATGTGTTGTATGGAGAATATAGGTTGCTACCTTCAGGAAGGAGATATGGTGTACCAGCATACAATAAGGTCAGACTAAAGAGGTCCTTTGTCCACCAGTCGACCTTGAGGCTTAATCAGGAGATGTAGTAGCCACAGGATAATCTAGGCGGTGGATATTGCTCATGTCTTTATGTATGTAAATTGTCTTGTTATTTGTGTTTTGTATATGTGTTCTGCATACTTGGCTGCTGTGTCGCAAGACAAATTTCAGTGTGAACTGACAATAAAGTACTATATCATATCATATCATATCAAATAGCCAAAGCAAAGTGGTTCTCAATGCAGGGTGGGGAAACCAGAGTTTCTTGAGGGGGTTCCAGGGGCTTCCCCGTGCAGCTAAATTAGTTAATCAAGCATGAAAACCATTTAACCACTTGATCCATTTATACCTATTGGATATTCAAAAAAATTACAATGTTTTGAATCATTTTGACATACAAAATAAAACATAAATCTTATATTCTGGAGAGAGTCCCTATAGTATTCAACTGTATTCAGGTGGGGGTTGATGGGGGCGTCATTACTGCAGTTTGGTGCATAAGGGTCCATGTCCGAATATAGCCTACTGCAATTTGGGGATAAAAGTGTAAGAGAAAAAAAAGAATATATAGCATTAAAATGAGTTTAACCACTTCTCAAGTAGGCCGGTGGCCAATGGGCACGTACGTACAGGTCTAGTACGTATTCAAGTCTAACTATGTAACTTTTGTTTAATGAATACAATTAAAATGTGTTCAATCTGTATGCAGTGTATGTTAAATAGAATTTGGGGTGGTTATATTTTGTCTCCATGCTCTTCTATTAAAGTTATATTCAGTGATTTCACTCAAAAAACCTTAGGTTTCGTTTTTGGCTGTGGGACCCAGCCTTTCGTCCAATCAGGATAGAGAGTCAAAAACGAAACCTAAGGTTTTTTGACCCCCATGGGTTAACTGGGGACAGGGAGGAACTCCTTATATGGCCAGCACACTCTATAGTAGGGAGGATTATCACAACAAAACAAAAAAATAAGTGATATTTGAATTAAGTGAAATCACTGAATATACCTTTAAGACATTTAGCTTGTGTCAAAGACACAGGATCTAACACAGATTTTGACCTGATTTGGTCAAGATCCATATCAGGTCAGGGCAGGCCCGGCTCTATTACCTGAACGGTGAAACCGGTTGAGCCGTGCTTAAGCATGAAACCAGATTCAAATCCGGAGTAGAAGTGGACATTTGCATGCATGGTGTGCTGCTTTCATTTGGTGTTGTGAAATGCTGGTTTTGAACGCTTAATAAAACCAAGCAATACAATCATTCAAATGTTGGCTGTCTATTAGCCTACACCAGTGGTTTTCAACCCTTAAAGGTCCATTATTTATTTAGCATTTGAGCCACAAACCACCATTTGATGACATTTAGCCTTGAAGAACAAAAAAAACGAACGAATATTTTGTTGTTGTTGGATAAGATTGTGTCCACAATTCCATGCTGTATTGATGTGTAGAGATAACAGGCAAATGTTCATTAAAAATAACAAGTATTTTACATTCTCCAAATTGTGTAGACTTCTTGTATTAAGTAATGCAGATGTTTAACTCTTGAGAGTGTAAAATTAAACCAAATGGACCCTTTGGGTCCAAGGGTCCAAATAATGGACCCGTAAGGGTTTTACACTCTATTTTACACTCTCAAGAGTTGGGTCCATTTGGTTATACCAGCTCTCCATCATTTAGCTGGGGACCACCTGGAACCTCCTCAAGGACCACTGGTGGTTCCCCGGACCACTGGTTGAAAACCACTGGCCTACACTAAATGAGAAAGGACAAAGTTGCAGGAAGACGGAGTTTGTAGTTGTTTAATTGTTCATCACATTGAAGTTGAATAAACCCCAGATTGACAGAGGCCTCCTTTGTGGTGCGTTTCCGTGGTAACGGTGAGGTGTTACATAATCGTTTGGCCAGAACGGGCAGGCCTCCATGCAGGGTTTCCGTTTGGTCTCCTATAAGCAGGGGTGGAAGAAGTATCAGTTTGTTACTCTTACTAACAGTGGTGGAAAAAAGTACTCAATTGTTTTCCTTCATTCTGGATGGGAACCCCTGTTGGTGTTTTAAGCAGGTATTGAAAAATAGCAGATCTACAAGCTCATAGTGCAGCACCGAGTGCAGCGCTACGAGCTTGTAGATCTGCTATTTTTTGAAAAATCACGAAAATGTGGCTAGAGGGGTCTGGAGGGGTCCCTGGAACAACATCTTTTCAGATGGGGTCGGTGGCCAATTACATTTACAGTTTTTGGGGTCCACGTGAAAAACTTTGAGAACCACTGACAAACTGTCATGTTTTAGAAGACATTTGTAGAATCTCAGGTCTAAATGAGTTAAGTAAAAATAATCAATACTGCAATGTAGAATTATACATTTACTTGAGTAAAAGTACAAAAGGTATTGGCATAAAAATTTACTTAAAGTTCCAAAAAGTACTACTAATTATGCAGAATGTCCAATTTCAGGTATTCAAAATGTATTAAAATCTTTTGAATATAGCAGATCTATGCTTGCGTGAGCTTGTAGATCGCTTATTTTCAAATGGTCGAAATGTTTTGTAATATTAATTCATATCTACAAAGTAATAATTTCCATTTTATACTACTGTGTTTATTTCATATAGCACCCACAGGGCCTCTTGAGATTAAGTCATGTTGACTCATGTTTCTCTGCTATCTTAAGTACAATAAGGGTTTGTTGTGCGATAACAGCTGAAATTACATGTTTACAAGTGCATTAGTGCTGCTGGGGTTGTGCAATAACAAGAAGGCATGTGTGTTTTTGTTTTAGCTTGTACAGTATGTTGTTTTGTGATATGATGCACTGATTGGTTGGCACTTTTAATTTCGTTGTACACGTTGCAATGACAAATAAAGATCTATCTATCTTGACCCGAGAATGGCTATTCGAGGGCCTGTCTTACTTTGTGTTGGTTCTGTTTTGATTGAAGTATTTATTAAGTATTTGCATAATTTGCAGTATTACATACATTTCAAGCTCAACTCAATACAAAAACTGTTAACAGTGAGTGGACGACCAATTCTTCATACCATTTAGAGACGTACAAATATACACTTCTATATAGCCAAAGAGGAAATCATCATGAAGGAGGGAAAAGGGAAATTAAAACATAATACAGTGAGGGGAAAAAGGGGTCGGTGGGATTCAAATTTTACGGGGGCCAGTTTCGAATTGCAGCCG
Organism: Protomyctophum parallelum; assembly: GCF_964188405.1. Taxonomy (NCBI): domain Eukaryota; kingdom Metazoa; phylum Chordata; class Actinopteri; order Myctophiformes; family Myctophidae; genus Protomyctophum; species Protomyctophum parallelum. The sequence continues at coordinate 4,493,883 of NC_139697.1, forward strand.
TCCGTAGGTGCGCTTTGAGGGCGGTTTTGAAGGAGTCAAGGGATTCGCATGTCTTACTGACTGTTGGTAGGGCGTTCCATATTTTGGTGGCATAGGAGCGAAAAGAGTAATTTAGTCCCTTGTTTGTGCCGAATCTGGGTTTAATTCCCTCTGGTGTTGACAGGTACATGGGTATCTTGGTGGTGTATCGAATCTTGTGGACCAGACGACGCATTGCAAGATGCTGTACTCTGTCGTCATTTGTCAACCCTAACCCTAAGCCTAAACCATTCCAGCCTGTCAAAGTGTGCATTTCTTCAACCAATTATATTCACTAAGATTTACCATTCCTTTCATATAAAGGTTGATCATTATTCTGTGCAATTATATTAATGTTTTCTCTCTGACTCTGGGAAACTTGTCAAGGTCTTTGCACACAGATAGCTCCCTGCATTCTTCTTCCTCTCTCCTCATTCTCCCCCTCACCTCTTCGCCTCTTCTCTCTCTCTCTCTCTCTCTCTCTCTCTCTCTCTCTCTCTCTCTCTCTCTCTCTCTCTCTCTCGTGGGTTGAACTGAGACAATATAATACTTGTGTTCTCCTTTCTCATCTCTATGTTGCTTGAAGATCCTACCCGAGCACATCTGTCAAATAACATCCACGTACACGTGTAACAAAGACCACTTGAGACTGTTCTTTTAATTGTCATTACTATTCCTCAACCGTTATAGTGTATAAATTAGCCTAAATCAAGTTTTCAAATAAAAGTAGTGTAGTAAATGCTGTAATGCTGTAGTGTGTGTGTGTGTGTGTGTGTGTGTGTGTGTGTGTGTGTGTGTGTGTGTGTGTGTGTGTGTGTGTATGTTTGTAATGTATGTATAAAGAGAGGGAGAGCTATATTGTCAGCTGCCCAGTAGTGCAAATATTATTAAATTAAATGTCAGAACGGTAGACCTGAGGCCTGAGGCCTACCATCGTGTGGCACATCTATGCACGGAATATCTATGTTCACACAGGCTTCTGTGTGCGGCCTAGAGGACATCTGAGCATGTGCAGCACTACAAGTACATACACCACTGCATTGACTATAGCCAAATTCCAATACCCCAAATCTCGGCCACTCGCTCACTCACACTCGGCCACCCCAGCATGGTGGTGTTACGGTGAAATTGGTGACATGCTAAAATATGTGACCATCATGTGTAGACAATCACATATCTATGTCAGTGTCCGTCTGTCCGAACATAAATCATTGACGTTTGTTTATTAGCAGAGTTCAACCTAGTGGTATTTAAGCCACGTTATGTGAAGTCCACAAGATGGTCACATATTTCGGCAGGACACTAATTTCACTGTAACACTGCGATGCTGGAGTGACCGAGTGTGAGTGAGCGAGTGGCCGAGATTTTGGGTATTGGAATTTGGCTCAAATCATGACAATATGGCACATTAGGAGTCCAACACAGTGCAAAGACCCCCTTAAAGGGGAATATACCACTTGTTGGCAGAGCTGCCATTGCAGCAGTAAGGTATAGATATGCCTGGAGCTAGTCGGGCTAAACACTCATAATGGAGGAACGTAAATAAGTACTCAGGAGGCAGCAATACCTTCAGCTCGTAACCATGAAAATACGAGTGTTTTTTATTAGTCATTATATACTCGTGAGTTGATTGGCATATCCGGTACTTCCGGTATAGTCCTTCAGTATAAAAGCATTGCATAAATATATACATACAATACAGATCATCTCAACACCACTCATTTTCAACATTGACCTATGTCATTATATTGAGTGTATAATATATATAAATTGTTGTGTGGAAATAATAAAAAGTCCCCCCATTCTATTTAGCTTAGAGCTGGAGGTCTAGAACCTTGGCTCATGTGATCAGTGGTATCACAAAGATGTACTTTTTGGCTTACAAAGTACATCTTCGTGATGTCACTGATCACATGACCCCAATGACTGTCGTGATGATGAATTCCTGTTCTGTTCTTTAGCTACATAGAAATGTCTATTTGTATGTCTCTAAATGTTTGTATGTCTCTAAATGTTTTGATGAATTGAACAATGTGGACCCTGTTGTAAGTTGTACAAGTGTAATGCTTAATTGGGTCGTCCACTCACAGTTAACAGTCTTTGTATTGAGTTTGTGCTTAAAATGTACTGTAAATTCTACAAACTGTTAATAAATATTTCAATCAATCAAAAAACTATATCGTTCTGGTGATTACAATGCATGTCCACCAAGGAGCGCTGTTTCCCTTCATAAACCCACTGATCTCAGCAGAGAGTAACACTAGTGATCTATTCTGTATAACGTTAATCTGAGTTCCCAGAAGTTTTATTGTTCGACTTGTGGAGCTGTTCCTGTTGATCTTCTCGTGCCAATAAAGCTCCTTTGAATTGAAATTTGATCTTCACCTACAACCCTATCTTTAACTTACTGGACAGTGTTTGGAAGTAATTAAGTATGTTTACTCAAGTACTGTATGTCTGTATCAAGTAGCCTACTGCATATATCACTTTCAATGTTTAAGTTGCTTGATTCAGTAGGCCTATTTATCTGAATGTATCTGATTATCAGGTATCAGTCAAAAGGGAGACATCGAAGAGGATGGACGGGTGGGGTAGGATCAACATATGGATTGTCAGAACAGGTCAGCTCCATATATAGATATCTAAGCATTTGAGGTTTGAGGTCAGTTGTAGAGTTGCTGGCCGGCTCCATATATGCAGATCTAGGTGATGATCCAGTCTTTTCCATGCATGGATATCGTGATCTTCATATGGAGATTGCCATATATGGTGCATGGCGTGACGTGTCACGAGGCGTGATGTCAGGAGGCGTGACCATATAGAGGCGTGATGTCACGAGGCGCATGAATAAATGATTTAATTTTATTTATATAGCGCCTTTCCATACATATAGTTACAAGGTGCTTTACAGACAGGTTATAAAACAGTAATCATAAAAGACATCAAAACAACAAAACATCAAGACATCAGAAACAATAAAACATGAAAAAATAACAGGTCATCAAAAACAATGAACCCATTCTGACCTGAGATCAGATTCATACGAGGTTTCCGCCGGACACACACTGGTCTGATGAACCCATTCTGACCTGAGATCAGATTCTAAAAATGTCAGTCGCTCTTCGATTTTTCAAAAATAGCAGACCTACAAGCTCGTATCGCGCCACTCGGTGGTGATGCTGAGACCAAAATGGGTGCCCGGTCAGAATGATTTAAGAACAATATTAGGCAAAACACTTAAAAGCGTTTTAAAAGAAGACACTGCCTCTGCTATAGCCTCAGAGCCAATTAAGGGCAGGGAGTTCCAGAGCAAAGGTGCTCGAGCCGCAAAGGCCCGGTCACCCCGAGTGACCAGACGTGTTGCAGGAGGAACTAGGAGGGCCCTATCCAAGGATCTGAGGCAGTGCACAGACAGGATTATGGGGTTCCAGCAAGTCTGTTATATGGGAGCTATAGACCAAGAGCTTTAAAAGTAATCAATAAGATCTTAAAATCAATTCTGTATACCAGCTCACAGGGAGCCAATGAAGAGTAGCTAGAATAGGTGGGGTGGGGTGGCGGTGGCTCAGGGGTAGAGTGCCTGGATGGTAACCGTAAGGTTGCCAGTTCAAACCCGGGCTCCCCCAGAGTTACTGTCGAAGTGTCCTTGAGCAAGACACTGAACCCCTAATTGCTCCCGATGTGCTAGTTGGTGCCTTGCATGGTTTCCGCTGCCATCGGTGTATGAATGTGTGTGTGAATGGGTGAATGTAATGCACAATCTCTGTAAAGCGCCTTGGATAAAGGCGCTATATAAATGCACCATTTACCATTAGGTGTGATATGCTCACGTTTTGTAGTGTTGGTGAGTAGGCATGCCGCAGAGTTCTTTTTTTTTGCTCTATACCCGAGTTTAGTGAATTACAGTAATCCAGTGGTGAAGATATGAATGTATGACGGTTTCCAGGTCTGCATATATGACAAAAACTTTAGCGATTTTTCTGATCTGGTGGTAACAAGACTATACTTTGGTGACTTGAGTGTTGAAAGAAATATCCGGATCGAAAAAGACACCTAGCATGACCATATAAGGAGGCGTGACCCACCAACCAACCGACAAACTGACGGGAGATGCAGGTTTTCACAGTAAACTGCGACCTTTGGTCGCAATAATTGTTTGAGTAAAAGTACAATTATTTGCCTCTGAGATAGTGGAGTAGAAGTATTGGAAAATGGAAATACTCAATTAAAGTACAAAATTGCATGTACTTAGTTACCTTCCGCCACTGGGTGTGTAGTACAACATGAATACTGTATTTTGTGTCAAATTGAAGCTTTTCCCTCGAAAGGTCAAAAACTTGCAAAAGTGCTTTACTTCTGGTTGACAGAAAATCACTATCACAATTTAAACAAAACGCACAAGGAATTGATTGATCCGTGGATTCCGTATGTAGTGTGGTTTTGGGTTAATGATTTGTTGCTAGGTTTAATTAGTCCTTAATGAGATGAGTGTGTTTCATCTCAAGGGAAATTTCAAGCAGCAAAATCTTTTCTAGGGCACTTGTTTCTCAAACCTTTTCATGTCAAGGACCCCCCAATTGATATGTAGCCCACTGAGCATTTTTGAGGCTATTAGACTCTAAAATACATCTAAATTACCATCTAATAATGGGTTATAAGTTATAACTGGTCTATAGTATATCAAGTTAAAAAAAATGGCTAATCAACGTCTAAGCTATAAGCCTAGACCGCTAAAAACATTTTTAGACGGATGTCTAATAGCCGACTATTGCTCAGTGGGTGGCTGCAGAACCTCGTTTGTGCCAAGGACCCGCACAGAAAATGCAAATCCACAACTGTATCGCTTCAAATCTGCTCTTCTGATAGATTGAATTCATGGATGTTTTTTCTTTCTTTTTTCCCTTTTTTGTATAGGGAGATGAATGGAAAGGTTCCCGGTTCGATTCATGGGTTATTGTTGTTGAAGTGCCATTGAGCAAGATATGACGATGATGCCAGGTTGGCGAATGTGTGTGTGTGTGTGTGTGTGTGTGTGTGTGTGTGTGTGTGTGTGTGTGTGTGTGTGTGTGTGTGCGTGCATGCGTGCGTGCGTGCGTGCGTGCATACCCAGATTGGCGTGTGTGAGGCGAATGCATTGCACATTTTGTTTTAGATCAAGGTTCTATATTTTGTATTTTGTATAAATGCACCATTTATATATAATCTATCTATAAATGCACCATGTCTGTACGTATGTACTGTATATGTGTACGGCTGTAATGCACGTAATTCGAGAACCGTTCGCCCCACCGACTTCAAATTCGACACACGTTCCACACCCCTACAGGGAGTGCAGTGCCCCGGTTGGGGCGCTGCACGGTTGTCCAGAACCGCCACAAAAGGCCTCTGCCCGGGCTCTGGACAAGGCCCCTGCCCAAGGGAACCACGACACGGTAACTCTGTCATTTCTGGACCGATTCGGACTTTGACAGCACATTGATTTGATTTTGTTTTAGTCATAGTCTTAATTCCAAAATTCCATTTAGTTTTAGTCACATTTTAAAGTCACCTGAAATGTTTTAGTTTTCGTATAGTTTTAGTCTAAATCTACAGTTGATTTAGTCAACAAAACAATATATTTTTGGCAGTCCTTGATCGTAATGCCCAATTTACAGTATATATACTTGGCCTTGTGCCGAAAACAACAGATACAAGCTCACAACGCGTCGCAGCGTGAGGCATTGTGAGCTTGTAGATCTATTGTAGATACTTCTTTCAGAGTGCAATTAACACGCGAGGGCATAAGATGACTTTTCTTTTACTTCTACCGGATCTCTTCTCCACTTATTCTGGTTGACGGAATTGTCATCATAGTTTTTATTTAATTTCTATTTCGTTTTCTTCAGTATAGTCGACGGACATTTTTCGTCATTATTGTAGTCGGCGAAATCAACAGTGATTTGGACATGCAAGGTTTCCAGGCTGGCAGCGACAATAAGCACACGTACATGGAGCATGAATTGAGCTCCAGGATTTTGGTGACATTTATACTTTTTTCAAACCTTTGACTGAAACGGATAACGAGTCATTGAAACACACACCACTGTCCCCAATGACATCCATGGGTTCTGCTCTAATTGGGACGTGGTGGAAGAAGTGGAAGTAGCGATAATACCACAAGGTAGAAGTAAAGCTACTCAAGTATAAAAAGGCCAGCATTCAGAATTTTACTAAAGCACAGAAGTATCGGTTGGCATCAAGGTATTAACCCATTCTGACCTGAGATCAGATTCTAGAAATGTCAGTCGTTCTTCGATTTTTCAAAAAATAGCAGACCTACAAGCTCGTATATTGTAGATCTGCTATTTTTCAATAGCTAAAGCACACCATGATGCTGACACCAAAATGGGTGCCCGGTCAGAATGGGATAAAGCACTGGTTCCCAAACACTGGGTCGGGACTCGGGACCAATGTGTGGGTCACTTAATTTTTGTATTTTTTTTTTGGTTTCCTACATTTAGTTTTTAATTATTATTTCAAAAAAGCAAAATTTGTAGTAGTAAGTAATGTCACGAAGAAATAATACAATACAATTTTTTAAGATGTGAAAATATCCGATCATGCAAAGCGGCGCGAAGCACTGTGCGACACCATGGATGTTTTTATAGGCACAGTAGTGTGTGTGTTCACTGACTCATTATCCGTTTCAGATCTGAATCTAAATCATGCAAAGTAATAGAAGATTTCTAATAATCGTAGTAGAGTAAAAAAAGAGAATATAGCTATCGCCTCTGAGATATAGTAGTAGAAGAACACTGCAGGAAATACTCATGTAAAGTATGAGAGGACCTCAAACTTGTTACACAAGTACGGTATACTCGCGAGTACAAGTACTCGGTTACCTTCCGGGCAGTGTAATTGGTCAGGGAGGGTCGGTGTGTGGTGGCATTTTCGCTGGTTAGAATTCCCCCAGCTCCGCTCTGATTGGCCAGCCGGGCTAGTGGCGCAGTTTGTCAACGTCGCCGTGGTTTCGCTGACTAGTTTGTTTTCGTCGTTTGGTACGATAACGATCTATCAGCTGTCACGTCTAATTGGTGCTGCTGCCGCATACGCACACACATCCCCAATGTCCCCTGGGGCCCATGAGTGCCAGCCAACCCCCCCCCCCCCCCCCCCCACCCACCAGCCATGTTTCCGTTTCCACCATTTTTCTACTGATAACTCCTGCATCAGACACTAGACACACTACACTACTGGTTCCCAAATCCCAAACACTGCGTCCCATTATTTGTGGGTCATGGACACATTGTTATGGGTCCCTTTATTTTTGGTTTCCTACATTTGGTTTTTAATTATTATCGTTTTAAGAATATAATTTAAATTACTTTTTGCATTCATTCTTTTTATATATATTTTTTTAAGTGGTGCAACCACTTCTACATCCAGCAACGTCCATGTACCTAGGTAGGTAGGTACCTGTATGTGTACCTGTATAAGTGAGCACGGGGCGACTGTGGCTCAGGAGGTAGAGCAGGTCGTCCAATGATCCATGGGTCGGCGGTTCGAATCCCGGCTCCTCCTGTCTACATGTCGAAGTGTCCTTGGGCAAGACACTGAACCCCAAATTGCTCCCGATGTGCTGGTTGGTACCTTGCATGGCTTCCGCCGCAATCGGTGTATGAATGGGTGAATGTAATGCACAATCTATGTAAAGCGCCTTGGATAAAGGCGCTATATAAATGCACCATTTACCATTTATTTACCACGGGTATGTTACTTATTTATACCAATAGGGGGCACCAGAGCACAGAGAAGAAATTGGAACGATACAGAGAAGAAATTGGAACGATACAAATTGGAACGATACAGAGAACCAATAGACGGGAGTTGCACCACTTGGTTCACACTGGTGTGATTTTTTTAAATGAAAAAAGTAATTGGGAGTATCAGTTACCAAAAAAAAAGGGTGGGTGTTTTTGATGAATCTATCTATGGTTAAAATGGAGGTTGAAGTTACAATTGTATTGTTTGTATAGGAAGGGGGAGGGGCAGCTAAAATGAATATCAAATATCTAAATACTGAATCAAACAACTTAAAAACTGTCTGGGGTGTTCACAAAAGCCTGAGTAGACGATAAAATGTCCAAAAGCTTTTTTGAAGGTGAAATATCCCTTTAACCCTATAACCCTAACGCCTATGCCCTGCCTGGGAGCCAATCAGATATCCTATAGAGCTGTGGTGGGTATTCATCACGCTTCGTACCCGGGTTCGGATGGAGAGGTGGGTTCTGGGTTTATAGGCTATAGTTCTAGGTGGGCAGGTCCGGTACGTGGGGGCACGAGGCTCCTCGGGTCTGCACAGAGACCCCTTTTCCACCGGGTGGTTCCCAATGGGAACTGGTTCAGTTCTTTTTGGTTTTTAGTCCATGAGCCAGAGCTCCAAAATTGGTGGGCAAACTATACCCTATATTAAATTGTTTATAGGATCAATACAAGTAAATTAATAAATGATAACCCTTCCACAGTAGTAGCCTTTTCATATTTTCGATTATTTTGCATATTTTCCTACATAATGCCTCATTTGCATATTTAAAAATGTACAATTTTGAATACAATAGATCATTGTCTTCATGTAAGTACTCAATTGGGGAAGTTTCACGGTGATAACAATCTAATATAGGTATGGTTTTGCCTACTCAATTCATAATTAATGTTTCAATTTTGTAGCTCTGGCTCATGGACTAAGAACCAAAAAGAACTGAACCGGTTCACATTGGGAACCAACCGGTGGAAAAGGGGCCGGAGAGCTGATATTTTCAACACTGTTTTTTGAGCCCCGCCCACAAGTTGTGTGAGAAAAGACACCATGACAGAATCATCAATTAACTTGATGACATGATATTGGCTTTGTCTCCCATTAGCAGTGGTGCAGCCTAGTACAGTACAAACGAGGATACAACAGGTCAGATAGTCCAATATTACTGATATGAGTGAAAATAATAGACTACTGTATAATTTATAGCCTATACACCACTGTTTCCCAAATTCCACACACCCATTTATTTAGCTCAAGACGCAAAAGAGGAATGACCCAAACTATAGTAAAAACAGCAGATCTACATATTCAGCCTCGCTTTGGGCCACATTGTAAGCTTGTGGATCAGCTATGTTCACCATGTGTTTTCTAATTTATATAGTTTATTGATTTGTCTTTGATTTATTATAAACTTTGTTTTAGCTACATTTAGCTATTTAGAAAATAAAGAAACCCATACATATGTGTCCCTGACCCACTGATTGTGAAACAGTGCTCTACCTACCTAAAATGGTAAATGGTGCATTTATATAGCGCCTTTTATCCAAGATTGTGCATTACATTCACCCATTCATACACCGATGGCAGCAGAAACCATGCAAGGCACCAACTAGCACATCGGGAGCAATTAGGGGTTCAGTGTCTTGCTCAAGGACACTTCTACAGTAACTCTGGGGGAGCCCGGGTTCGAACTGGCAACCTTACGGTTAACCATCCAGGCACTCTACCCCTGAGCCACCGCCGCCCCACATATTGATTGGACAAAATTACATTTCATTCATTGAAGGTTATACATTATATTAACTCGCGACCCATAAAAATGGGTCCGCCACCCAAACATGGGCCCCAAACCACAAGGCGTACAGGACAAATACAAGACTTGAGAGGACACACCGCTGACTGGGTGGAGGGAATGAAATGACATCTGATGAAACGTCATTTACCTTCAGGCGTTGTTGTGACCTTCGGCCAGCCTTTCATATCAGAGTAGGATCAATGACGTGGCTGATTGATCACCTACAGCATCAAGTGAAATGTGAGGCCGGATATCATTTAACAATTAATAAAAATGAGTCTCTCAACAAAGTCTGTGTGCCCTCTAACTAAGTGACAGACACCCTCGAGTGTGAACGTCACATCCAGAGCTGGACAGATGTATCGTACTAGAAGTTTGGGCCGCTTCGCGATCCATCACCTCTAGCACCACGCGTCGTTGTTCTTGTTGTTTCATCATCGGGCGGCGGTGGCTCAGGGGTAGAGTGCCTGGATGGTAACCGTAAGGTTGCCAGTTCGAACCCGGGCTCCCCCAGAGTTACTGTCGAAGTGTCCTTGAGCAAGACACTGAACCCCTAATTGCTCCCGATGTGCTAGTTGGTGCCTTGCATGGTTTCCGCTGCCATCGGTGTGTGAATGGGTGAATGTAATGCACAATCTCTGTAAAGCGCCTTGGATAAAGGCGCTATATAAATGCACCATTTACCATTTACCCTCATTTTCAATGTAGCCGAGGTTACAAATACAGTCAACACAACATTATAAATCAGGTTAAGTTACAAAGGAACTTAAAATGGAGAACAACCAGCCAAATAAATCAATTGAAGCAGGAGCAATCACGGTGAAAAACGTTCTGGAGCATTCCTTTGAACTGACCGAAGGATGGCATGTTTGTCTGTGACTGTGGTGTGTGGTGTGTGCTCTTACTGTACTAGTCTCTTACAGTACTGTAAATGTGCTGTTACTGTACTGTTACTGTAGTCTTACTGTACTCGTGCTGTGATAGTACTGTACTCATACTGTTACTGTACTTGTACTGTTCTCGTACTGTACACGTAGTGTGCTCATACTGTGCCCGTACTGTGTTTGTACTGACAGGAGCCCTCGTACAAGGTTTCTTTGACTATGCATCCACCTCTTGGTACCACAGCACCTCAAAGGCCCTTAAAACAAGGCTCCAGACCTCCCAAAACAAACTGGTCAGGCTCCTACTTGGCCTCACCCCCCGAGCCCACCTCACCCCTGCCCACTTTGACAGGCTGGGATGGCTTAGGGTCGACGACAGAGTACAGCATCTTGCAATGGGTCTGGTCCACAAGATTCGATACACCACCAAGATACCCATGTACCTGTCTAAATACTTCCTTAATGTAAACGAAGTCCACACCCACAACACCAGAGGGAGTGCAACAAACCATGTACAACCCAGATTCGGCACAAACAAGGGACTAAATTATTTTCGCTCCTATGCCACCAAAATGTGGAACGCCCTACCAACAGTCATTAAGACATGTGAATCCCTTGACTCCTTCAAAACCGCTCTCAAAGGGCACCTACGGATGGCTGCAATTCGAAACTGGCCTCTGTAAAATCTGAATCCCCCCCACCCCCCCCCCCCCCCCATTTTCCCTCACTGTATATTGTATCTTTCCCCTTTTTTGCTTCCCATTATGATGAATTCCTGTTCTGTACTTTAGCTACATAGAAATGTCTATTTGTATGTCTCTAAATGTCTGTATGTCTTTAAATGTTTTGATGAATTGAACAATGTGGACCCTGTTGTAAACAAGTGTAATGCTTAATTGGGTCGTCCACTCACAGTTGACAGTCTTTGTATTGAGTTTGTGCTTAAAATGTACTGTAAATTCTACAAACTGTTAATAAATATTTCAATCAATCAATCAATACTCTTACAGTACTGTAAATGTGCTGTTACTGTACTGTAACTGTAGTCTTACTATACTTGTGCTGTGATAGTGCTGTTCTCGTACTGTATGCGTACTGTGCTCATGCTGTACTATTACTGCACTCTAATTGTATTCGTGCTGTACTGTACGTGTAGCACTGCAGGCTTATACGCCAATGGTTCCACCGTTTAGAAACAAACCTGACTGAACTCAATAAAGGGTTAGTCAGAATTACAATAATGCTGTTGGCAGAATCAGACAGCCTATACGCATACACTTGTACATGAGGTTCCGCAGCACAGCGGAGCAGGAGGGTATACACCGATACTGACAAACATATTGCTTGCGCTGCTGCATTGTGGCACTTTAAGCAGTATATAGTCTCATGGCATCATTATAAGCCACATTGAGTTTCTGCATACTGCTTTTTATGTAGCACTGCCACAAGTGGGCAGTATACATCAAGCCCCGCTAGTAAGGCTATCCAATGTTGAAGCTGCCACTGGCAAAAGTGGAACTGCAGCAGCACGTTCATGGAGGTGGATGGATGTTAAGTGACGTCGTGTGCGTAGCGTGCGTAATCCCGGAGGTCCGGGCTGCTCTTCCGCTTGCTCGAGCCATTGAGTTATAATCTTAGAGTATATACTCTAAGGTTATGACTTACTTGACTTAATCCTCTTTACCCCGTCGAGGGGCATAGGGCGTCCACCAGAGCTCTCCATCTCACTCTCTTCTGGGCCTGCGCTTTTGCTTCCTGCCAGCTCATGCCAATGTCCTTCAGGTCCTGGAGAGTGGAACGTCTCCAGGTGTTTCTCTAGGTCCTGGAGAGTGGAACGTCTCCAGGTGTTTCTCTAGGTCCTGGAGAGTGGAACGTCTCCAGGTGTTTCTCTAGGTCCTGGAGAGTGGAACGTCTCCAGGTGTTTCTCTAGGTCCTGGAGAGTGGAACGTCTCCAGGTGTTTCTCTAGGTCCTGGAGAGTGGAACGTCTCCAGGTGTTTCTTGGCCTACCCTGTTTCCTCTTCCCCTGTGGGTTGTAGTCCAGGGCCTGCCTTGTGACGTTATCTGTGTCCTTTCTAAGGGTGTGGCCTATCCAGTTCCACTTTCTCCTTTTTTTTTTTTTTTTTTCTTTTTTTTTTTGCGGCTTACGCCTTTTATTGATTTTTGAAGGGACAGACAGTAGGCTGACAGGAAACGGGAGAGAGATGGGGGATGACATGCAGTAAAGGCCGTGTCGGGTCCGGGAGTCGAACCCGCGGCACACTGCGACTGGATTACCAGTCCGGTGCCCAGACCGTTACGCTACGGCCTGGGCCCACTTTCTCCTTTTGATGGTACTAGCTATACTGTCCTGTTTTGTGATCCTCCATAACCCCTCATTTGTAGTTTTGATGGGCCACCATAGCTAAGGTTATAATGGTACTTAATTCTGGCAGTCTTTCCGGGTGCTTCAAAACGCCACTGAGCAACTATTGAAATAAATAGCAGGGGCTGTAGCTCCGGTCCTCCCTCTATCCTTCATAACTCTATGGTACACGTACAGTACATAGGTGTGCAAAAATATTTAGTGCTGTGGATTTCAAAGAAGCTGAACACATACTAAACTTAACGCTGCATTGTGTGTTTTGTAATTAATACATTTTTTTTCATATAATTGTTGTGGAGTAAAGGGTAGGCTACAATGTTTTCCTTTGCGATGTAGTGGAGTAGAACTAAAACTATAGAAATTTGTACAGAGAAAAGTAGAGATACCACAAAATTGAAGTACATTATTTTGAGTACACACGTACAGTACAGTAGCTATATACTTTACACCACTGGACATTGGTAATCAATAATCATGGAGCCTATTTGTCCCCATTCCTTACAACTTTCAACCTACTGTTATTATTTTGGGCAGGCCAAACAGAAGTCCTCAAAACCGCTCTCAAAGGGCACCTACGGATGGCTGCAAT